>NC_134687.1:516190199-516494366 GCF_050947455.1 Rhinoderma darwinii | reverse complement strand
TGAGGAGGCTGAACTCTTAATGGTTGGTAGGGGATCAAATACTTATTTCTCTGTGCACAATGCAAATAAATATATATAATTTTGACTATGTGATTTATTTTTATTTTTTTAATATAATCTATCTCTCACTGGTAAAATTAACCTAGCCTAAAAATTCTAGACTGTTCATGTCTTTGACAGTGGGCAAACTTACAAAATCAGCAAGAGAACAAATACTTATTTCCTTCACTGTATATGGTCTACAGAATCCAGCACGTTGGCTTTATTGCATGCATTTTCAGAAAAGCCATTATATAAGTGGGCTGATTTTTTTTTTCTCTGTTGCCCTGGGACATGACACAGATCAGCTCTGTGCTCTGTATTGGAAACCACTGAATCCAGTGAGAAACTGTAGTTTGGTTTTAGAGAGAAAATTAGTACTCTGTCTAATGGATGGAAAAGACAAAATCTGAATTGAAGGGGATCTATCAGCAAGTAAATGCATCAGTAAAACTCTTAATATTGAGAATAGGGAAACAATAAAAAAAGTTTACTATAGAGTAAGCATAGAATTCAATGGAGTCCAAAAATATATATTTGTATTTTGAACTCTATTGATATCTATGAAGAAAATGGTATGTATTCAAAAAGGAATCCGGACTTATACTGTACGGTATCTATAGACTTTTATGGAACAAACCTATGTCAAAGGCTTTTCCTTTTGGCGTACATCTGTCTGGTTTACTTCTGGACTTTTTGTTGACATCGCTGAAAAGAATAGGGTGCTACGCTTTTCAAAACACCCAAAAAACGAAGCAAAGGAAAGTATACAGTACTTTAATGTGTCAACCTAGCCTTACTTTTCTCTTTTGCGAAGGGGTTTTTCTTATAAGAATTGTTCCCGTTGTTGCAAAATATTTTTTAATAAATGCAGAGAACAGACAAACATCCTGAAAATGTTCTAAGATATTCAAGGTCATTTTATTATATCTAATATCCCTTTAAGATTCCGAAAAATAATATACAAATGAATTGAGCATTGATCAATCTGGCGCTCCTAACATAGAAAACATAAAGGGGATGTATAATTTAGCTGGGTGGGTCACTTTTACCAATTTTGACCACATGTACGATTCTCATGGTGGCTTCGCCACTGTAGTACATGTGCAGTGTTAATGAATGGGAATTTGTGAACTCTCATCCAAACCTGTTCCATATTGGTTTTACAGTTCCCTTAATACCACAGTGTTTTTTTTTGCCCACTAACTTCAGTGTCAGAAAATCCCCACGTGCGTGAGATCTTGTCTACTTCTAAAAACAATATTTGATATTGATTTGACTACAAATGTGGCCCCCTTTATATTTCATAACATTGACTGCCAGCAGTTGAGCTGCGTGTGACTAGCATCTACCTCCAGGGCCGTTTATTCTATCTATAACATGACTTCAACATTTTATTCTTTTACCTGTGGTGATTTTTTTCAGTATAATATTTCTTTGAAGTCTTAGGTGACAAGCTTTATATTCTCTCCTTTCATTATTTCCTTGTGAGCTCGCAGTACAGCAAATTATGTTCTGACTATAAAGGTCTTTGTAGATTGTCGCAGCCATGTGGAAACACAATGATGGGTTCAATAGGAAAATATATTTTACTGCTTTTGTAGACGCAAGTGTTCTGAAAATGTATCTCTGACTGTTAATGTTTCAAGACACTTTACATATAATTATCTTCGCTTGGGTCAGTGAGCAATTTGCAAAGTGTCAATGGGATGCATTAGAAGCGGAATTTGCAAAGTGAAGCATGAATGTAGCCGTTACTTTTTTCACGTTTTTAAGATTAAATACTTCCGTAAAATGTGAGGTAATGGATTTATCTCCAGATAAGTGATTTATGTCATATTTAAAACAAGGCATTCAGTATTTTACAAAAGGTCAAGGCGGTTTTCAAGAAGCTTTTGATGCAGCCATTTGAGTCTTTATGATACATTCAGCTTTGTAATCCTCCCATAATAACTGCTTTCTGGCTTGAAATGTTTAAATGTATGTTTTTATCTGCTTGTGTACACCTAGGCAATACATCTCAGTCATTCTACTTTATCACTTTTTAGGACATGTGAACTCCATAAGTTGAAAACTGGAATAAGGGCACTTTGTCATTTTCAGTATGTATCATCAGTCAACTGTTTAAGCATTTCCACCTACAAACTAATAAAATACCTATTCTATGTAAGCCATTGAGTTAGGGTATGTTCACACGAGGGCGTCCGTTACGGCTGAAATTACGGGGATGTTTCAGCCTGAAAACATCCCCGTAATTTCAGCCGTAACGGCATGTGCAGGCGCTTGAACGCCGCGTCCATTACGGACGTAATTGGCGCTGCTATTCATTGGAGTCAATGAATAACGGCTCCAATTACGGCCAAAGAAGTGACAGGTCACTTCTTTGACGCGGGCGTCTATTTACGCGCCGTCATTTGACAGCGGCGCGTAAATTACGCCTCGTGTGAACAGACAAACGTCTGCCCATTGCTTTCAATGGGCAGATGTTTGTCAACGCTATTGAGGCGCTATTTTCGGACGTAATTCGGGGCAAAAACGCCCGAATTACGTCCGTAAATAGGCCGTGTGAACATACCCTAACCCTCTTCTGTAAAGTTGTTATTTTCTGGGAGAGCGGCAACCAATATGGCCGCCAATACAACTCCCATGGGAGATGTCACTTGCTTGACTTAAAGAGACTCTGTCACCACATTATAAGTGCCCTATCTCCTACATAAGGAGATGGGTGCTATAATGTAGGTGTAATGATGGGGGTAAGGAAACAGACAAGTGAGCCCTAATCTACCCGCCACTCAGTCACTGCCTACTTGCAACGACCCGCCCTAGGTGACGGGGTACAACTGGGCGACGGTCCCTATGCTCAATAAGTGCACAACAGACAAACAGACAAGGGTACACAGAAGCAGGGAAAGGGGCAGTTGCCCACGGCAACACCGTGAGCAACAAGAGTGGTGAACGAGCCGAGTCAAACCAGGAGTGTACGAGGTACCAAACGCAGAGCAGGAGAGTAGTGAACAAGCCGAGTCAAACCAGGAGTGTACGAGGTACCAAACGCAGAGCAGGAGAGCAGTCAGTAAGCCAGGGTCAATATGACGCAGGGTCAAATAGTTCAAGAAGCTGCAGCAGGGCCAGGAAACCAAACGAGAAGAATCACAAGCAAGGAGGAACAGGAAAGACAGGTATAAATAGACAGAGGGCGGGAGCTAGCTCCGTCTGGCCAGGCTGTGATAGGCTCTCCCACTCCTAAGCCTGCCACCCTGAGTGGTGGAAGATGGAGTCAGTCTCACAGACATAGAAGCAGGTGCAGACTGATTACCTATGGGCGTAGATACAGAAGCTGTGTCTGGCAGATCCTTTACAGTAGGTGAGAGTTTATTTAGAAAAACTATCTATTTTAAACCACTTTATGAGCGATTTTTAGCTTTATTCTAATGAGTTTCTTAATGCCCAAGTGGGCGTGTTTTTACGTTAGACCAAGTGGGCGTTGTACAGAGGAGTGTATGACGCTGACCAATCAGTGATGAATCATCGTCATACTGAATACAGGATGCTGAATTCACATCACGTCCTGGCTGGTAGTGATGTATATTCATTATCAGGACACTGCAGTAATGTTATTGTTTGTGTATGTGGCTGCACATAGCGATATAACTATATCGCTAGTGCAGTGTAAATGAATGGAGAGAATTATAGGACACTGATTGGTCAGCGTCATACACTCCTCTGTACAACGCCCACTTGGCCTAAAGTAAAAACACGCCCACTTGGGCATTAAGAAACTCATTAGCATAAAGCTAAAAATCGCTCATAAAGTGGTTTAAAATAGATTGTTTTTCTAAATAAAAAGCATTACTGTCACCTACATTATAGCGCCCATCTCCTTATGTAGGAGATAGGGCACTTATAATGTGGTGACAGAACCTGTTTAAAGCTTGTAGTTATGTATCGACATATTTTTCACTCCTCTCGAACTGCAAAATTAGGCAAATTTGTTTGAGGATTCTGGGATAGATATGAAATGGGAGATTGACAGATGACGAGGACAACGTAAAGAATTATATTTAATAGATTTGTATTATTCCGAGGGGAAAATTGGTGTAATGGGTTTACATACACAGATGGTTCCCAGTAACTTTATCAAACACATGTATTTTTCTAACTTTAGGCCATATTCACACGGCACAGTGGATATTCCCGTCTGCTGCAGATTGGCAACTAGTTTGCATTTATTGTAATGGAGCTAATTAATGGCAGATCATCATAGGGCGTTTTGCTAAGCCACCCGAGGCTCCTGGTGGCCCCATGGCCACTCAAAGTACAATGTAGTTTTGTTGCGTTTTTGTCGCGATTTTTCCGCGAATCTCGGCATAAACCGCGAGAAAATAGCATTGTATATGTCCTGCAAAACACCTTTAGACATAAGGTCACATTACCTCATCTCTGAAGTTGTTACTACTGTTTAGGGACCTGCTGGTCACATGACGGCAGTTCCATGAGCAGCAGCAGGACTCCACAGAGAAGATTGAGGTGAGCTGCTATGTAAGTATAAGGGGATGGATTTGTTTAAGGGGTCAGTATTTAAGGGGTATGGTGTGGGGACTGTATTTAGGGGGTTTGGTGTGGGGACTGTATTTAGGGGGTCTGGTTTGGGGACTGTATTTAGGGGGACTTGTGTCTGTATTAGTTTAAGGGGTCTGGGGGCTGTATCAGTTTAAGGGGTTTAGGGTCTGTATATTTAGGGGTCTGTTCGTTTAAGGGTCTGGGGTCTGTATTTAGGGGATCTGTATTAGTTTGACGTCTGGGGGCTATATTAATTTGTGGGGTCTATTTAGGGGGCCTGTTCTAGGGTCTATATTAGTTTAGGGTTTTTTATTTAGGGTCTGTATTTAGGGGCCTGGTCTGGGGTCTGTATTAGATTAGGGGTCTGGTCTGGGGTCTGTATTACATAAGGGAGTCAGGTCTGGGGTCATTATTAGTGTAGGGGGTCAGGTCTGGGGTCTGTATTTAGAGGGTCTGTATTAGTTTGAGGTCTGTATTTAGGGGTCTGGGGTCTGTATTTAGGGTGCCTGGTCTAGGCTCTCTATTAGTTTAGGAGTCTGTATATAGGGGTCTGGTCTGGTGTCTGTATTAGATTAGGGAGTCTGGTCTGAGGTTTGTATTACTTAAGGGAGTCAGGTCTGGGGTCATTATTAGTGTAGGGGGTCTGGGGTCTGTATTTAGGGGTCCTGGTCTACGGTCTGTATTAGTTTAGCGGTCTTTATTTAGGGGTCTGTATTCGTTTAGGCGGTCTGGTCTGGGGTCTGTATTAAGGGAGTCCGGTTTGAGGTCATTATTAGTGTAGAGGGTCGGGTCTGGGGTCTATATTTAGGGGTCCAGTCTTAGGTCTGTATTTATTTAGGGTGCTTGTTCTGGGGTCTGTATTTGTTTAGGGGGGGGTCTGGTCTGGGAACTACAATAGTTTAGAAGGTCTGGGTCTGTATGTATTCTATGATCTAGTCTGGGGTCCAAATTTATTAGTCTGAGTAAAAGGGGTTGTCCAGGCACATCGATAGGTCATCAGTATAAAAAAACGGTCTGTGCCCGGACATCCCCTTTAATGCATGGTTCTGGGCCTTGGTGTCTAAATTTGTGTGTTTCTATAGAGGATGAAAATGGCTGCAGAAGTGATGGGCAAAGATGTCTCATTAGGAGAATTCGCCATAACGGTCAGCGTCAGATGGAGAAGAAAAGAAAACGACTCCCATCAGAGATGACATCACCTGTTAGGCACTGGATCTATAGGGGATCCTGACATATCTGTTGTAGGAAATCCTTGTATTTTTCATATCTTTGTGTACCCAGGACTAATAGACAAATGTGTGTTACCATTCCCATTGTCAAGAGGAAGTGTGATACTGTAAGCGATGGTTGGAGACTCAGTATGTAAGGACACAGCCCTTTGACAAGGGGAATCGTAACACCCATTTGTCAATGCTCACACAAAAAGGTGGGGTTCACTATAGAGGCAGCGGTGGGGAAGGGGGGCCCAAGTTTGGGGAACAGCCCAGGGCCTATGGTCTACTTAATCCGCCACTGGAGCTAATCTGCGGCTTTTGAACGCAGATTTCTTGGCAATAATGAACATGCTGTGGATTAGAACGTCTGCAGCACAATCGTTATTCAATATTGGTAATTTCCTGAGAATGTGAATGGAGTATAAAATATCTCATTCACATGCATTACCGGCAGAATGTTAGCAGAGTCTATCGGGACTTAGGTGCGCTTTACGCGACTAAATCCTTAGAGAATCCTGAACGTGTAAGCATGACCTTATTCTTTCATGTTTTGCCATGAATTTATATCATCTAGCTAAATTTATTTTTGTGGACCTCAGTTATATCGTATGTCTGCCATGCTTACTACATAAAATAAAATTATGTCTTAAAGAAAAAACATTGTTTTCATAACCAAGGGCAAAACTTAAAGTTCATAAGATAAATTAGTGGTTAAAAATCACACAGAAATGTAAATAGCCAACATTATAAGAGGCCTCATAGATTAAAACAAACTGTAGGTATAAACTGATAATAGAGCTTCTGCCCAGACTGGAGGTGCCTTCTTCACCATCAACGTTTCACTGACATGTTCCCTGCCGATGGGTGGGATCCACAGGTGTCTCCTGGAAAGCCGCTCCTGCAGCATCTGTCATGATCCTGAAGCCTGTATAGGAAATATCTCAGTACATGCATGCACGGCAATAACAGTTAGTCACTCTAAAAGCATTTTTACCACACTTAAAGGTGTTCTCTGAGTAAATATATATATATGGCTGATCTAAAAATTGTGGGAATGCTCTGTAGGAGAATTTTCTATTCAGTTTTCTCCACACACATAACCCATATAATAAGTTTAGTTTTATTTAGCTGCATTATTTCTGGTCTTCTTTCATCTTCTCAGTGTCTGATTGGGGCGCCTATACGATCACATTTGCCAATACTTTAAGGCTATGTTCACATCTGCTTCAGGGCTCCGTTCCGACATTCCGTCTAAATTTTCAGTTGGAACGTAGCCCTGACTGACACAAACGGAAACCAGAGGGAAGGATCCGGTGCAAATGGTTTCCGTTTGTCTCCGTTGTGCAAGTGTTCCGTCATTTTGATGGAATCAATAGCGTAGTCGACTATGGTATTCATCCCGTCAAAATGACGGAACCCTTGCACAACGAAGACAAACGGAAACCATTGGCACCAGATCCATCCCCATTGAAATCAATGGCGATGAAAACGGAAACCTCTGGTTTCCGTTTGTGTTAGTCAGAGCTCCGTTCCAACAGAAAGCTCCGACGGGACGGAGCCCTGACGCAGATGCGAACGCAGCCTAACTAGTGAACTTGTGCCTGTAGGCTTAGATGACTCCCCAGCAATTGTTTTATTTTTTTTTGTCTCTTCCTTTTATTGCTTCCCTCCACCAAGTATTTTTCTTCTTCACTGTTTTAGCCACACTGAGCCTAGTGGTGTGTTAAATAAATAAGTACGTGCATATTACTCAGTTAAAGTGGATCTGTCATCAGACTATGTTGCCCTATATAAGGGCAGCACAGTATAAGTACAGGTCCGCTCTCCTATTAGCCATAGCGGCACAATATTTTTTTTATGCCAGTTTGGCTAATAGTAGAGCAGACCTGCCTTACATTGGGCAGCATAGTCTGATGACAGATCTGCTTTTAAGTACATACATTGTAAATAACGGATTGTTAAAATGCACAATTGAAAAAACATTTTTTTAAAGGGAGCAGAATTCCACCCCTGTACTTTTGCCATCCTAGGCCTGGGAGTTTATAGACTGTTCAGAACCATAACACCATGTCCCTTATACTCAAGCTTTTTGGTCTGGGGAAAGTGGTAGAGGTCTTGGGTCTTTACTGTCTGGAGCAGAATGGACACCAAACTATTTGAAACCCGTTTCCGTAGACTAACAATAACAAAAAAGGGTCATATTCATATCCACAATAAACTTGAAGAATTGAAATCTAAACTACTCCCTTTCTCTTCATTCCATCAAACTAAATATACTACTGTCACTCTGCAAATTGTCTAGATGGAAAGAGTACCCCCCAGGGTCATTTGTGTTCATCCAAGTATTCATCTAGCATGACCTATAAAAAATAGAGATTACTGCCTTCCTGTTCAATGACTGAAGTGGAAAGAATTGTATAAAGAAAGCCAGAGCATCACGCCAAGGAATTTTTATTCCCTGCAACAAAGATAGAGTCTAACATTTTGTTCTGGATATTACAATATAGTCATAAAGTGGCATCTCATATGATTAAGGTATATGGAAGAGCAAACATTGATGCTTGATTTTTGTTGTTAGTAACTATATTTCTTTGTATACCTGAGTAGTGTCCTTACATCAAACCTATAGAACATATGAAAAATTATGCAAAAAATATCAAAACGTCTGTAGCAAAGTAGGCAATATAAAATAGATTTCTTATCGTATAGGGTAATACTATTCTATTTTTACTGTAGGATTCTCTATGTACATTTTATTTTAAATTGTTAGCTATGTTTTCAGCACAAGGGGATTAAAGTACGAAATCTGAAGGGGTCCTCTGGTGGTACTGTAAAGGATCTGCCAGGCACAGCTTCTGTGTCAACGCCCATAGGTAATCAGTCTGCACCTGCTTCTATGTCTGTGAGACTGACTCCATCTTCCACCACTCAGGATGACAGACTTAGGAGTGGGAGAGCCTATCACAGCCTGGCCAGACGGAGCTAGCTCCCGCCCTCTGTCTATTTATACCTGCCTTTCCTGTTCCTCCTTGCTTGTGATTCTTCTCGTTTTGTTTCCTGGCCCTGCTGCAGCTTCTGAACTATTTGACCCTGCTTCATATTTACCCTGGCTTACTGACTACTCTCCTGCTCTGCGTTTGGTACCTCGTACACTCCTGGTTTGACTCGGCTCGTTCACCTCTCTTGTTGCTCACGGTGTTGCCGTGGGCAGCTGCCCCATTTCCCTTGGCTTCTGTGTACCCTTGTCTGTTTGTCTTCGTGCACTTATTGAGCGTAGGGACCGTCGCCCAGTTGTACCCCGTCGCCTAGGGCGGGTCGTTGCAAGTAGGCAGGGACTGCGTGGCGGGTAGATTAGGGCTCACTTGTCTGTTTCCCTACCCCATCATTACAGGTACATAAATATACATGAAAGAAGTGAACACTGGATGATCTTTGATGTCTTGACATAATCTTTATTACAATTCGTAGTGCTGATCACCAAGGACTATAGCTCCACCACCATCCTGTAAAATTAACACCTCTGAATTTTTAAAAAAAGACTCTACATATTAAATGAGAGACTATATACAGTAAAATTAAATCTGGCATCCAATAATCCTGCATATTTTCTTCTTCAACTCTTCATTCCAGCTCAGAACTGCATATATAATATCGGGTTCTACTAGACCAGAAGCAGAAGATTGAACAGAGATAGCCGAATAAGGAATTTCACTTTTCCAATTGCACTTGGTTATAGTAGCATGTTTTGTGTTTATTTTGGTCTTTCTTTGTTAATAGCCATACATATAATATAGCTGTTGTTCGATCGCTATGTCCCTCAATGGCACCATAGACATGGGCAGCGCGCATGTTTATTTCTATAGGGGAGACAAACCGATACCAGGAAAAAGAATTGCATTTGATTACGGTGGATCTTGCCAAAATCATAAAAATGTGCCAAAAATCTATTCTTTTGTGGGCTTTTCTTTTTACTGTTTCCTGACGCCAGATGTTGGAAGAATGAGAGTAAGACATGCTGCATGTCAACATGCCCAATCCTCATTTACCTTGTTGGGGGAAAATTGGGAGACTAACATTGACATTAGATTGTTGGCTGGATCTAATGTGTATCGGCAGCATTACAAAGTGGGTTTTGAATACTTTTCTATGATTTTCTGATAATCCAAAATATCTGATAATTCATCACCTATAAGGTGATGCAGTATTAAAGAATAATGTTGTTTTACTGTCATCTATCTATCTATCTATCTATACCGCGTTATAATGCAAATGTTATTTTTCGCTGATTTTCCTAAATAGTCGATGCAAATGACAGTCAGTATAATCTTCAAGCCATCAACCGTTGGAGTATAATGCAAACAGATTTTTTTTTAGAAGTAAAAAACTCAAAATGCACTGTTTCAAATTATTATGCACAACAGAGATCAAAACATTTTAAAGGTTGTAAAGAGAACTAAAATGGTAATTTGTTGAATTTGCAGCATCAGGAGGTCATATTTACAGAAATCAAAAGCTCTTTCAATAAAAAAAAACTTAGCAGGCCAAGTTACATGTTCATATAGGACCCCTTCTTTGATATCACGTTCACAATTCTTGCATCCATTGAATTTGTGAGTATTTGGACAGTTTCTGATTGAAAATCTTTGCAGGATGTCAGAATAGCCTCCCAGAGCTTCTGTTTTGATGTGAACTGCCTCCCACCCTCATAGATATTTTGCTTGAGGATGCTCCAAAGGTTCTCAATAGGGTTGAGGTCAGGGGAACATGGGGGCCACACCATGAGTTTCTCTCCTTTTATGCCCATAGCAGCCAATGAGACAGAGGTATTCTTTGCAGCATGAGATGGTACATTGTCATGCATGAAGATAATTTTGCTACGGAAGGCACGGTTCTTTTTTTTTGTACCACGGAAGAAAGTGGTCAGTCATAAACTCTACGTACTTTGCAGAGGTCATTTTCACACCGTCAGAGACCCTAAAGGGGCCTACCAGCTCTCTCCCCATGATTCCAGCCCAAAACATGACTCCGCCACTTCCTTGCTAACGTCGCAGCCTTGTTGGGACATGGTGGACATTCACCAACCATCCACTACTCCATCCATCTGGACCATCCAGGGTTGCACGGCACTCATCAGTAAACAACACGGTTTGAAAATTAGTCTTCATGTATTTCTGAGTCCACTGCAACCGTTTCTGCTTGTGAGCATTGTTTAGGGGTGTCCGAATAATAGCTTTATGCACACTTGCAAACCTCTGGAGGATCCTACACCTTGAGGTTCGCGGGACTCCAGAGGCACCAGCGGCTTCAAATACCTGTTTGCTGCTTTGCAATGGCATTTTAGCGGCTGCTCTCCTAATCTTATTAATTTGTCTGTCAGAAACCTTCCTCATTATGCCTTTATCTGAACGAACCCGTCTGTGCTCTGAATCAGCCACAAGTCTTTTCACAGTACGATGCTCACGCCTAAGTTTTCTTGAAATATCCAATGTTTTCATACCTTGTCCAAGGTATTGCACTATTTCACGCTTTTCGGCAGCAAAGAGATCCTTTTTCTTTCCCATATTGCTTGAAACCTGTGGCCTGCTTAATAATGTGGAACGTCCTTCTTAAGTAGTTTTCCTTTGATTGGGCACACCTGGCAAACTAATTATCACAGGTGTCTGAGATTGATTACAAAGAGCCCTAAGACACAATACCATCCATGAGTTTAATTGAAAAACTAATCTTTAAGATGATCGTTCGGTCCCCATATATTTTGCATCTTGTCGGGAGCACATCCCCTGTTTACACAGGGAGATATGCTGAACATAACGATGATTTTTAGGGCTGCACAAAAGATGCAATCAACCAACGAACGAGCATTTGCTTATTTGTCGGCTGATCGCTGCCCTTTCTACATCGGTCAATGATAAGGAACGAGCGTTCATATGTACCCTGGTTCGCCCAATTATTGGCATGTGTAAATGAGCCGTAAGTTTCTCTGATAATTCCTTACACTGTAAATAGATAAGATGAATCTTTGAAATCTCCTGGTCAGGTTCTCTGCAATTTTAGCTGCCCGTGGCAACTATAGAATGCAAGGACTGTGATTTTGATATACCACCATCATTTATTGTTTATGATTGGATGCTTTAGAGGTCATTATAGAACCAGCCAATCAGAGTGAATTACGAAGGAACATAGTCTGATTTGATGTTCATATGCTGTTGTAGTTGCATAGGACAGCAAAGCTTAAAACCATTTAGCTTAAAAAAAGGCACAGCAACTAGTATAACATCCGCGGCCGCAGACTGCAGTCTCCTCTCATCCTGCCGACGCCTTGCTTCCTGGAGATGCCAGCACATGCGGCCGTCCAGGCCTGCAGTGACCACTAAGGTGCACGCGCGAGCTCAGTCCTGGTCTTAAAGGGCCAGCGCGCACACATGTTTAGAATTGTCTATTCACCCTGGACTTTAAGAAGGGCCCTGCCCCTTCACTCATTGCCTGGGCATTTTTGTGTTTACCCATGTTAGGCTTGCAAATGGTCCCTTAGTAGTTTCCAGTACCCAGTGTTCCTATTCCTGCAACATTTTTTTCCTGTATCCCGTGTTACCTTGTTCCTGTACTTTAGAGAGTTGGAGTCGTGTTGTGCCACCGATCACGTCTGCTGTGTTACACCACGCCTGGTGTCTGCTGCCAAGATCCCATCGGAGCCTAACTATCACTACTGTCTGAACTGCCCTTACTCGGACTATAGACTTTACTTGGTACACTGTGTGGCCAGCTGCTATCCCGCTACATCGGCACGCCTGTGCGTCCACATACCCACAGATCGTGACAGCTAGATTGACTATTGTACATTCTATTGGTCAGGCTTTTGACAATAAGTTTAATATTTATAATTATTTCTATGAAATTGAATTGAACATCTTTATTGTACTTCAACATTTTTGATCTAATCAATATAATAACAAATAATGACCTTAATACATTACTCTCTCCAGTAAGATATACAGGGTGGGCCATTTATATGGATACACCTAAATAAAATGGGAATGGTTGGTGATATTAACTTCCTGTTTGTGGCACATTAGTATATGGGAGGGGGCAAACTTTTCAAGCTGGGTGTTGACCATGGCGGCCATTTTGAAGTTGGCCATTTTGTATCCAACTTTAGTTTTTTCAATGGGAAGAGGGTCATGTGACACATCAAACTCATCGAGAATTTCACAAGAAAAACAATGGTGTGCTTGGTTTTAACGTTACTTTATTTTTTCATGAGTTATTTACAAGTTTCTGACCACTTATAAAATGTGTCCAAAGTGCTGCCCATTGTGTTGGATTGTCAATGCAACCCTCTTCTCCCACTCTTCACACACTGATAGCAACACCGCAGAAGAAATGCTAGCACAGGCTTCCAGTACCCGTAGTTTCAGTTGCTGCACATCTCGTATATTCACAGCATAGACAATTGCCTTGAGATGACACCAAAAGATAAAAGTCTAAGGGGGTCAGATCGGGAGACCTAGGGGGCCATTCAACTGGCCCACGACGACCAATCCACGTTCCAGGAAACTGTTCATCTAGGAATGCTCGGACCTGACACCCATAATGTGGTGGTGCACCATCTTGCTGGAAAAACTCAGGGAACGTGCCAGCTTCAGTGCATAAAGAGGGAAACACATCATCATGTAGCAATTTCAGATATCCCGTGGCCTTGAGGTTTCCATTGATGAAGAATGGCCCCACTATCTTTGTACCCCATATACCACACCATACCATCAATTTTTGTGTTCCAACAGTCTTGGAGGGATCTATCTAATGTGGGTTAGTGTCAGACCAATAGCGGTGGTTTTGTTTGTTAACTTCACCATTCACATAAAAGTTTGCCTCATCACTGAACAAAATGTTCTGTGTAAACTGAAGGTCCTGTTCCAATTTTTGTTTTGCCCATTCTGCAAATTCAGTGCGCCGATCTGGGTCATCCTCGTTGAGATGCTGCAGCAGCTGGAGTTTGTAAGGGTGCCATTTGTGAGTAGCTAATATCCGCCGAAGGGATGTTCGACTGATGCCACTCTCCAGTGACATGCGGCGAGTGCTACGCTGTAGGCTCTTGCTGAATGAAGCTAGGACAGCCACTGATGTTTCTTCATTAGTGACAGTTTTCATGCGTCCACATTTGGGCAAATCCAATACTGAACCAGTTTCACGAAACTTGGCAAGCAGTTTGCAAACTGTAGCATGGGAGATGGGTGGTCTCGTAGGGTGAATTTCATTGAAATCTGCTGCAATGACACGGGTACTGCGTTCACCAGACATCAACACAATTTCTATCCGTGCCTCACGTGTTAACCTCTGCGACATGTCAATGGCTGTAAACAAAGAGAAGCTTGTAAATAACTCATGAAAGAATAAAGTAATGTTAAAACCAAGCACACCATTGTTTTTCTTGTGAAATTCTCGATAAGTTTGATGTGTCACATTACCCTCTTCCCGTTGAAAAAACTAAAGTTGGATACAAAATGTCCGACTTCAAAATGGCCGCCATGGTCTACACCCAGCTTGAATAGCTTCCCCCCTCCCATATACTAATGTGCCACAAACAGGAAGTTAATATCACTAACCATTCCCATTTTATTTAGGTGTATCCATATAAATGGCCCACCCTGTACTTTTAAAAGCAGTGTATTTATTTTAATGTGTAAGGACTTCATTCTTGTGACATAGAAAGCAAATATTCTGCTCAACTTGAATTTAACTAATGATGCTGGGTTTGCTGCCTGAGGTACAGTTTGTACTCTTTTATTATGGCCGATATTTTGCATGCTCTGCTTATTACTCTAACAGATAAAACATGTCTTCTGGCTTTTTAATAAATATTCTCTGAATAGAAGTTGCATTTTTGCAGAAATGAGTTTGTGCATTTGTTCGTGTATGTATGTGTACATTATTTTTCCATTCATTTTCATAGTAAGTAGTCCATCAACTCCCCGCAATTAACGCACTTTGCACGCCTAAGGCAAAACGAATCGGGGCATTTTATTATGCACCAGTGCCCCATTCAATTTTCCTCACTATAGTAACCTTACCAGAACTAATTGTCTCTGTAGTGATGAGGCCAGTTTTAAAGATGCGAAGAACTTAAACCATACTCGGAGTGGATTATTCACAAGTATTACATCCAGTACCCGACAGAGTGTCTCCGTTTTAATTGAAGTGTTCCTAAATGCTGAAAGTTTATATCTTCAGGCTAGAACACTTTGACTTCATGAATGAAATTCTGCTGACCAGAGCACAGGCCCATCATTTTACCTTTTGATTTATCCAGTTTCAAAGTTCCTCATAGACTAGACAATGCGTTTTACTAGCATTGAAAATGACTCTGAACAAATTATTTTTTGGATAGCAATAAAGTCGTCGCTATGTTTAAAGGAGTCGTTTCAGTTCAAATTGAAATGGTAAATCCCTGATTACAAAAAAGACATATTACACTATAGACTATCCACTAGCTTGTAACTCCGTTTTGATCAGAGAAGGTGTTATTATAGCACTAATGTTTAAAGGTCCATTTAAATGATTCTGTGTCTTCCCAGCAACAGTTTTATACTGATAACAGACCGTCTCATCCAATTCATGACCAACCAGTAAAACCTTCATAGTTATATCTGACAGTCTCATGTACTTGATGTGCCCACGTCGCAAACTTTCACAGTGATAAATGACATTCTCTTCCAGTTGATGTGCAATAGCAGCACAGTTGTCAATGGACAGCCTCGTCCAATGGATATTCCTACCTAGCAAGTACTCCCCTACACTCAGCAAATCAACTGATATCCATACATATTAGATGAACGCCGGTTGAATTCAATGGGACCAGCTGACCATTTAATGTGTCTGGGGTGTCCAAACTCTCCCCCGATGGCTTTCATCATGCTTGACATTTTGTTCTCACGGGAGATAATACCGCAAAAGGTGTCTGGCAGTAGCTTATTCCCCTCTCCCCATGGAGTTTATATGCACGCTCAGTCAAGCCAAGCATGCATGTGTGGGGGTCAGGAGGAATAGCTGTCGTCCAAACGAACATTTGGCCGACCGCTATTAAAGGTGTATGGCCACCTTAAAACTTCACTGTGGCAAATGGCCTTCTCTTCCAGTTAATATGCCCACCCTGCATACTTTCACAATGATAACTGATATTATTTTGTAATTCTCTGCAGTGATTGTTATAGAGCAATAGTAGGTAAAAATGGATGTTCAGCATATGAACTGCCCTGTGCTATCAGTGGTTGTAACTAGCAGCATGAACAGAATGGAATACTGTTAGATTTGTTTTAACACATTTGAGTCCTGGAGGTCTTTGTATTTTTGTTTTCATAAATACTACACTGGAAATGGAAAGCTGAATTTATAAAATGAGGCTCCACCTTTTGTAGCCACAAATGGAAACCCTGCAGATCCACAAGCAAATTATATCATATAAATGATAGCATGACATAAAATAGCCTGTATCTGCCTATGGGTTTGAAATCCAATGTAGACAAGCCGTCATGATTGAAATCCATTGAGGCATTGAAATACTTTGACAGCATTGAATAGACAGAATACAGATGGTTTTTAATCCAAAAAGCTCCTGTAGCTCTGCTTACTGTTATTATAATAATCATTCCTTCTTTTTTAAAGAGCCACATGAGACGTTCTGGGTCCGCCAGACCCCCCTCTATGGCGTCCCAATACCCTAATAGGGCAAGTGGATGGTGGTGGTTGTTGGAAGCTCCATCAACTGTCAGGTGGTCACATATTGTCCCACCGCTGTGACCTCCAGCAATCAACAGTAAAATCTTTGGTTGAACCTGACAGAAAGTGTGGTCTTCCCCTGCTGCACCACTGCAGGGAATACGAAGCATTACGCAGTTGCCATTTAAATCAATGGGATGTCTGTGGAATGAACAGACGTACCGTTCCCTCTAGAGAAAGTAACGCTTTGTAGCTGTGGCTAATAGATGAAGGGTATGAACTGCAAACCTCAATCTATTGAATTTTTGATCATCCTGAAGATTTTGCCAAGAATCATACATAAGGCAATGTAGATACTAGTCATTTTCTCCAGTACATACTGATCTTGTTCACGACTTATTGTAGACGCAGACACCATACAAGATTACAAGTGAAGTTCTTAGGGGTTCTAAACTTATCAAGTGCCTCTAGAAAAATAAGAGGTGGAATCCGATCTCTTCCAGTTTTCCTTTGCACCAGTTTTGATACTTGAACTTTATGTCTGTTGTTTAAGTGTTTATGTATATACATAGATATAGGCATATTTTATGACTAAACATGTATAATTAACCTATGAACTCCTGTTGGAATATTTCATGCCTTTAGATTTATTTGTTCCCCCTTGAGTAGTTCTAAAAAACATAAAATCAGTTTATAAATATGTTGCAGAGGCATCAATATAACAACAAATATGTTTTAAAAACAACCCTAATAATACTTTACCCTATGTTTTAGAAATTAATAAATCCAACATAATCCAATGTAGTAAAAATACTAATATTATTGTGTTGTTTATTTATTTATTTTTGTTGCCTTTGGAAAGAATTATTATTATTTTTTTTTACAGAGGTAGATTGCTTCAATATTTGTGTAATAAAAAAAATTACATTTTGATGAGGTAAGAAAATCTTTAGCCAAATCTTTATGTAATCTTCCCAGACCTACACCTTGACTGCCTTTGGGAGAAAAAAAAAGTCTCTGATTTCATTCTCATATGAAATGCAATATCACATTTTATTAAGCAACATGCCTTCTCCTTCTCCTTCTGTATGTGTTCTCCCCGCATACAGAAATTAGTATTTTATATTTAAAGTGAAGAATATCTGTTACTGGGAACAATGCATATGACAAATGGTGCTTTCTATTGTCCTAGTGATGTCACCAAATCCTTGCAAATTCATACGCTCCATATAGAATCAGTCCATGTTCAGCTGAAATGTAGACTATGGTAGAAAAACATTTATATGCACAGAGATAAAACCAAATTCTTGTGGGTCCCTGGGACTTACAAACAGCTTAAAATGTTACCATTCAGATCCCAAATAATACCACCATACAGAGCTCAGATAGATCTGCCACACAATGTTCAAATAATACCAGCATACAGTTGTGATATCTCACTAGAGTACAGTATATGCAAATGCTTCTATATAGTGTATTAAATGTTGCACACTGTGCCCAAATAACCATACAATGTCCCTATAAGGGCATGGCCCCACGTGGCGTATTTCTTCCGCAACTGTCCGCATCAATGCCGCACAGAATCTGCGTTGCAGATTCTGTGGCGGATCTGCCTAAAATGTGCAGTAAATTGATGCGGACTGGCCGTTGCGTATTGAGGTGAAAGTACTTCCCTTCTCTCAGTGCACGATAGAGATAAGGGACAGCACTTTCCCTAGTGAAAGTAAAATAATTTCATACTTACTGGCCGTTGTCTTGGTGACGCGTCCCTCTTTCGGCATCCAGACCGACCTCCCTGGATGACGCGGCAGTCCATGTGACCGCTGCTGCCTGTGATTGGCTGCAGCCGTCACTTAGACTGAAACGTCATCCTGGGAAGCCGGACTGGAGAAAGAAGCAGGGAGTTCTCGTTAAGTATGAACTTCTATTTTTTTTACAGGTTGATGTATATTGTGATCGGTAGTCACTGTCCAGGGTGCTGAAACAGTTACTGCCGATCGCTTAACTCTTTCAGCACCCTGGACAGTGACTATTTACTGACGTCGCCTAGCAACGCTACCGTAATTACGGGTGCACACACGTAGTCACCCGTAATTATGGGTGCACACATGTAGTCACCCGTAATTACGGGAGCCCCATTGACTTCCTCAGTCTGGCTGTAGACCTAGAAATACATAGGTCCAGCCAGAATTAAGAAATGTCATGTTAAAAAACCAATAAGAATCCGCAGCACACATAACCTGTACATGACATCTGTGGACTTCATTGCTGAATTTAGAATCTCCATTGAAGTCAATGGAGAACTTCCGCAATGAGTCCGCAACCAGTCCGCAACATCCATTGTATGCTGCGGTCACCAAATTCCGCACCGCAGCCTATGCTCCGCAGCGGAATTTTCCGCCTCGTCTAAACGAAGCCTACTAAAAAGAAGTGGAAGGTAATGGAGAAACGGGTCCGCTGCGGATTAACACTGCGGAGTGTCTGCAGCGGAATTCCAGAGCAATTCCGCCACGTCGGCATTTGCCCTAATACTGCTATACAGAGCTTAGTAATAAAGCAAGATACCTGCAAGATGGGCACGAGAGGTGGGAAAGGTGTTACCAATCCACCGTCACCATAAGTTTCTAAAAGCTGTAGTCGGAGTATGTATTAGTATGTAATAGTGTATTGTAGCCGGCTTTATATATACTTTTATGTGAGTAGTACGCCAACCTACCTACCCAGGCTTTTTTTGTCACTTTGTACAGGGTTTTTAGTATTCATCCTGTCAGTATTACAGTGACATGGGTGTATTATAATCATAAATCTTCTTCATTCTAAACTGTATAATGAAAAATGACTTGTAGAATCGGTTCGGTGACAATAGCCCCTGGAGATAATTTTGCCTTCGCGTGTAGAGCTGTTCCTGCACAACTATGTTTTCACAGCTTCTCTTGTATAGAAGCCAGATGAAAGTGTCTCCCAATCTCATGTTATGTTGTGTCTGGAGATGCTGCCTTTGGCATTTTTCTGTTAAAATCATACTTCATTTGGTTTCTATTCAACTTGATGTATTCAAGAACACATAGATCGCACAGGACATGGTAAATGATACAGTATATTTCTATGTAAATAATAAGTAAGCGCTTCTGTAGAGGTACATACAGATTATTATAAGGGTATGTTCACACCCCCTATTTACGTTTTACGCCTCGAATTACCCCTGAAAAAATGGCTCCAAACCATCTGCAAACATCTGCCCATTGAATTCAATGGGTCTTAGGGTGTTCTGTGCAGACGAGGTGTATTTTTACGCACCGCTTTCAAAAGACGGCGCGTAAAAAGACGCCCGCCTCAAAGAAGTGCATGTCACTTCTTGAGATGTAATTGGTGCCATTTTTCATTGACTCCATTGAAAAACAGCTCCAATTACGTCCGTAATGGACGCCGCGAAAAACGCAAGTACTTGTCAAAACGTCTGAAATTCAGGAGCTATTTTCGCCTGAAAACAGCTCCGTAAATTCAGACGTACTTGGCGTTGCCGTGTGAACATACCTTAATAGTAACTATAGGAAATATGATAAGAAATTTATTATCACACTATTTCGGTTAGCAATTGTGATATTTTTTTGTTGATAGAATCTATGGTTGGTTGTTAACCTCCAGTGTGCTATCTATTGGAAATAAGTTGTTGGCTGATGTCGTATTTGCGCAGTTACATGGAGATGTAAGGACCTTTAAATATGTGTATAAATTCGATTAACCCCTATTCTAGGCCTTTGTGACTAAGCAATTTTTTTCATTTTTCCATCCTCACTGCTATTTTTCTATGCGTTTTAAAATGTATGTCGTTCACCGTGCAGCATAAATAACATGTTACATTTATTCTATGGGTCGATACAATTACGGCGATACCAAACTACTTTTTGCACAATAAAAACACATGAAGTAAAAGATTTTTTTGGGTGATCGTCTCATTCCAAGAGCCGTAACTGTTGTATTTTTCCATCGTTGTTGCCATGCGTGGGCTTGTTCTTTGCAGGACACAATGTAGTTTTCATTGGTACCATTTTAGGGACTATGGGACTTATTGATTAACTTTTATTATTTTTGCTGGTTTTTTTTTATGGCTTTCACCTTGTGGTTTAAATAACATGTAAATTTTATTATTTTGGTAATTACAATCGCGCTGATACCTTATAAATGTATTATTTTTTTTTTATTTTTTTTTACACTTTTACAAAATAAAACCACTTTTTATGGACAAAATGTTTTTTGGTCTTTTTACTGTTCACCTTTTTAATAACTTATTTCACATGAATTCATTATTTTTTTTAGTCCCACCTGGGACTTCACTATGTGATCTTTTGATAGCTTTTATAATGCTTTGGTTTACTTCATATACCAAAACATTATTGGCGGTCAGTGTAAAACTGACAGGCAATCTATTAGGCCATGCCTCCAGCATGTAGCCATGGCATGCTAGGGACCTCTGTTACGCCCCCGGCTGCAATGGCAACCTATTGGCGGCCTGAAATCGGATTTAGTTAATTACGTCGTTCGTATGGTTGAGAAAACACATATGTCCATCATTTGTGGGTCGCCGATGGGTAACAGAGAAAGCCCCTTCCCTATGGAACTACTTAGATGCCGTGGTCGCTATTAAACTCCGTTTGTGACTGTTAGAGCAGAAACCATAAGACAGCCAAGCACCCACTTTGGCCTGCACGGGACTTCCTTGCGGGACTTCTGTGCCGCCGTGAAAAGGCGGCAGCCTGCCCTAGGGCCAATTGGTGACCATGGTAAAAAAGCATTAATATAAATTGTCTCTAGTTGTGGTCTGTGTTAGTAATATAGCATAAGCTAAAGGTGGTGTATTTATTTACTTACATACATATGTATAGTAGTCTCCATATTGACTCATAGAAATCAGTGCAGGCTTAAATATACACTAAATGAACAAATATGTAGACTCCCCTCCTAATTATCAGTTCAGGTGTTTCAGCCACACCCATTGAAAAAAGGTGCATAAAATCAAGACAGTAGTAGTAGGAGGAGTAAGAGTAGTAGTAGTAGTAGTAGTAGTTGTTGTACTGAAAAGCTCAGTGACTTTAAAATGTCATGGGATGCCACCTTTTCCACAAATTAGTTTATGAAATTTCTCATCTGCTACATGTACCTTAGTCAATAGTAAGTACTATTATTATGAAGCAGAAATGCAGCCACTAAGTGCTGAAGGGAGTGACCCGCAAAAATTGCTTATACTCTGTTGCGTCAATAACTACAGAGTTCCAAACTGTGTCTGGAAGGGACTTTAGCACAAGACTTGGGTTTCTATGGTCGAGCAGCTGCACAAAAGCCTAATATCACCATGCGCAATGCCAAGCGTTGGCTGGAGTGGTATAAACGATGCCACCACTGGACTTTGGAGTGAATAATCATATTTCACTATCTGACAGTCTGATGAACGAATCTGGGTTTAGAGGATACCAGTAGAATGCTACCTTTCCGGAATGAGGCGGAGGGATAATGGTCTGGGGCTGCAATTCAGGGTTTGGACTAGGCCCCTTATTACAAGTGAAGAGTAATGTTATACTACAGCATACAAAGACATCTTAGAAAATTGTATGCTTCCAAATTTGTAGCAAAAGTTTGGAGAAGGAACCATTTCTGTTCCAGCATGACCGTACTTTGAAAAGTTGAGAGACGAAGAACTTGAGTGGCCGGCACAGATCCCTGACCTCAACCCCATTGAACATCTTTGGGAGCAATTGGAACGCTGATTGCAAGACAGCAAATACTGAAAAGCTTTCAACTATATTTAGTCATCAATAACAGAAAAACTCAGATACTCAAAGGGTTAATTGTCACAGTTCATAGTGGGCTCAGGGTATCATAACTTTAGCTAATGTATATCCCTTTGTAAATTGCTATGTTACAAGACAACAGGGACCTAGGACACCATATAGAATTGTTGGAGTTTGTGAAGCTGAGTGCTTTCACACCGGGCCTGTCCTTCCTAATATTTTTAATTCTGACACTTTTGTTCTTCATATCCATAACATTACAGATTGAAGTAACTAATGTCTGTAGCACTAAAATGAAGTGATGAATATAGCACCATCATGTTAATGCTCTATAAACACATTACACTGCATTTGCTTTTAATGGAATGTCTAGAATTGCCATCATTTTCTTTAGTTGCTTTTTGTTAGTTTTTTTGTTTTGTTTTTTTTTGCTTCTTTGCTGCCTGTTTTTTACTTTACTGGTTTTACAATTGCCAAAAATACAGTTCTTAGCTCGGTTACAATTTTACTGAAAAAAAGATGTTAATGATTTATGTGCATTAACAAGTTATGTTGTGGCTATTAAACTTAATAGCCTGTATAAACACTAAATGAGATTTGAGCTAAACACAAGAAATGGTTATAAACCATACCTAATAGAAATCCCAAAATATGCAATCCATATATAGCACGGTGCCGTTTCGGAGAGCAACAATTCAAAAAGAAAAAAACAAAAAATATTTTCCAAAACATACCAGGCACTCTTTGGGATAAGAATAATTTTATATAAATTTTTATTAAATTCCATATAAAAATATATTTTAAAGATTTTTCATATATAAATATATCTCTTTCCTCTTTTATCCATAATACAAAGATTTTTTATAGGAAAAGAAAAGGGTTTGAGAAAACACATTTGTTTCAAACTAGATGTACATAATTTAAAAAAAAAAAAAAAAAAAAAAAAAAAATTGTCTCCTGGCCAGGATACCAACACAGACTTTTATAACATTACTGCCATTAATTTATCCCCCTCTAAACACAATGACATGTCATGATGAGATATCTAGGTAATAGGTGTTCTATACATAAGCCAAAATCAGACCCATATAAGAGAATTGCTATAAGAACCGGTTCTGAAGATTTTTTTATCCAGACACCATTGGTCTCCGTTCACACTTGCGCTTTTTTCTTTTTACTCCTTCTTTTCTAATTTTGGTCCGAAACCAACAGAAACAGTTCCTCTTGTGTGATAGCAATGCAATTGTATATAAGGAGTTAAATATTCATCTTTAAATCTTCCTATACTCGGGGGCAGCCGAGATTTCACCCAAAGGTGAGCAAATTTAAGCAATGGAGCACGCTCCTACATTCAAGAGTCGGAATCCTGCTATGCTGGTATCCACGTTAAATTTTTATTCAGACACCATTGGTCTCAGTTCACACTTGCAGTTTTTGCTTTTTCCTCCTTTTAAAATTTTGGTCCGAAACCAACAGGAGCAGTTCCTCTTATATAATAGCCATGCAAATATAGATAAAGAGTTGAATACTCATCTTTATGTTGATCTCGCAACTCAAGGTGGACTGAAAGTTCACTCTTTTTCACTATGTTCCTCCTCCTGGAGCAATTGTAGAGTTAAGGCAGATTTTAAAAAAATATATCAATCGCGTTTTTCACCCCTTCAATCTCATCATTGGCAGATCACAATTCCCACATGGAAGGTTCTCCTTATATCCACTCCATCCACGGTCAATCCTTATGTTGATTAGCTTGGATCTTCCTATACTCGGGGGCAGCCGAGGTTTCACCCAAGGTGAGCAAATTATAGCAATGGAACACACTCCTCATTGGAGAGTCGGTATCGTAATATGCTGGTATCCACGTTGGTTTTTTCTGGCAACACTGGAGACTACAAGAGCTCTGAGGAAATCCCGGTTCGGGATGAAACATGTCAGCTGATCAATTAGTCTACACCTGGCAGGTAGTGACGTCAACCTTGCCTCGTCTTGTAGTCTCCAGTGTTGCCAGAAAAAACCAACGTGGATACCAGCATATTACGATACCGACTCTCCAATGAGGAGTGTGTTCCATTGCTATAATTTGCTCACCTTGGGTGAAACCTCGGCTGCCCCCGAGTATAGGAAGATCCAAGCTAATCAACATAAGGATTGACCGTGGATGGAGTGGATATAAGGAGAACCTTCCATGTGGGAATTGTGATCTGCCAATGATGAGATTGAAGGGGTGAAAAACGCGATTGATATATTTTTTTAAAATCTGCCTTAACTCTACAATTGCTCCAGGAGGAGGAACATAGTGAAAAAGAGTGAACTTTCAGTCCACCTTGAGTTGCGAGATCAACATAAAGATGAGTATTCAACTCTTTATCTATATTTGCATGGCTATTATATAAGAGGAACTGCTCCTGTTGGTTTCGGACCAAAATTTTAAAAGGAGGAAAAAGCAAAAACTGCAAGTGTGAACTGAGACCAATGGTGTCTGAATAAAAATTTAACGTGGATACCAGCATAGCAGGATTCCGACTCTTGAATGTAGGAGCGTGCTCCATTGCTTAAATTTGCTCACCTTTGGGTGAAATCTCGGCTGCCCCCGAGTATAGGAAGATTTAAAGATGAATATTTAACTCCTTATATACAATTGCATTGCTATCACACAAGAGGAACTGTTTCTGTTGGTTTCGGACCAAAATTAGAAAAGAAGGAGTAAAAAGAAAAAAGCGCAAGTGTGAACGGAGACCAATGGTGTCTGGATAAAAAAATCTTCAGAACCGGTTCTTATAGCAATTCTCTTATATGGGTCTGATTTTGGCTTATGTATAGAACACCTATTACCTAGATATCTCATCATGACATGTCATTGTATTTAGAGGGGGATAAATTAATGGCAGTAATGTTATAAAAGTCTGTGTTGGTATCCTGGCCAGGAGACATTTTTTTTTTTTTTTTTTTTTTTTTAAATTATGTACATCTAGTTTGAAACAAATGTGTTTTCTCAAACCCTTTTCTTTTCCTATAAAAAATCTTTGTATTATGGATAAAAGAGGAAAGAGATATATTTATATATGAAAAATCTTTAAAATATATTTTTATATGGAATTTAATAAAAATTTATATAAAATTATTCTTATCCCAAAGAGTGCCTGGTATGTTTTGGAAAATATTTTTTGTTTTTTTCTTTTTGGACTAAATGAGATTTGCCTGTCTTTGTACGGAATGGCTTTCATAAATTCAGCGAAAGTAGGATGAGGAAAACCAGCCACAACAAAATGGAGTGTAGAAAAAGGAAGAGGAATCAAAGATTTGTTGGTCATGAAATTAAGAGACATTAAAGGGGTGTTCAAAAGCTTCAGACAACCTATCTTGAAATTTAAACACATATTTATTTCTGTTTTTTTTTTTAAAGTGAATGTGTATATTTTAAAACCATTTTGTTATTTTAATCTTAATAGGATCAAAATTCTGCACTGATTTATTACATAGTTACATAAGTTGAAAAAAGACACCGGTCCATCAAGTTCAACACTTCTCAATAAATTACCTGTCATTCATTGCTTGATTACTATAACCCTCAATGCCATTTGTTGGTAAATAATCATCTATCTTTTTTAAATGCTGACATAGTATCTCCCATCACTACCTCTTGGGGTAGGGCATTCCATAGTTTGACTACTCTAACTGTAAAGAACCCTTTCCTATATTGATAACTGAAACGTCTTTCTTCCACACTCAATGAATGTCCCCTGGTCCTTTGTAGAGTCCTTGGAAAGAACAGATTTAGTACTTGTTCTTGGTATTGACCAAACATATACTAGTCCTTCTCAATGAATTAGAATATAAGCAAAAAGTTTTATTTTATTTGAGTAATTCAATTCAAAAAGTGAAACTCATATTGTATAGATTCATTACACACAGAGTGATCTATTTCCAGCATTTTTTCTTTTAATGTTGAAGCTTATGGCTAACCGTTGATGAAAACCCAAAATTTAGTCTCTCAGAAAATTAGAATATTGGGTAAAAGTTGAAGATTGTAGACTCATGGTGTCACTCTAATCAACTAAGCAACACAAAACACCTGCAAAGGTTTCCTAAGCCTTTAAATGGCCCAACAGTCTGGTTCAGTAGGCTACACAATCATGGGGAAGACTGCTGACTTGACAGTTATCCAGAAGACAGTCATTGACACCCTCCACAAGGAGTGTAAGCCACAAAAGGACATTGCTAAAGAAGCTGGCTGTTCACAAAGTGCTGTATCCAAGCATATTAATGGAAAGTTGAGAGGAAGGAAAAAGGGTGGTAGAAAAAGGTTCACAAGCAACAGGGATAACCTTAGCCTTGAAAGGATTGTCAAGTAAAGGCCATTCAAGAATCTGGGGAAGATTCACAAGGAGTGGACTGGGGCTGGAGTCAGTGCTTGAAGAGCCACCACACACATGATTTGCTGATGGGCAGAGATACATTTCACCGGCTTTTTTGTTGGGAATATTTTATCATCAATGCATTACTGTATCTGCCATTTAGCAGTCCTTTGTGGATGTCTTTAAAAAGGTTTTTAATGTTTATGCTTCTGATATTTACTAAATTCCCCTCTAACCCCATTTCAGACATTTCCTTATTGTAACTGTGGATTTTACATTTTACTGTGGCTTAAATCCTTATTGAGTGTTGTAGAAACGATTCCTAAAATACTATAATAATATGCAAAGTATTAACATGGGATTCTATATCTAAGGTAATTTTTAAAGTGGAATAAGACCTGAAAACACTTCTGACATAAGCGACCGTAGAGGTTTTTTGAAAAAGGAAACAATATGGAGAAAGATATTGGTTTGAGAAATATTTCAATTGTAGCTAATTAAACTGTAAAATGGACAGATGGCGAATGTAACACAGAATATATCAGAAAAGAATTATGTTTAAAACACTATCGCTATTAAAAACCTTGTGTAAACTATATTATTATTAATATTATTTATTACTCTGTATTTATACATCAATCATGTACATTTTCTGCATGACAAACATTTGTTTACACTGCTCACTACAACAATCCATACAGTAGACGTGTGTGTGTGTGTGTGTGTGTGTATGTATATATATATATATATATATATATATATATATATATATATAAATAAATAAAGTCTTGCAGCACTCCAATAAGCAAAATTGTGAAGTTTATTCAGTCCACATCAAGCATAGGTGCAACGTTTCTGTCCTACAATAGGACCTTTCTCAAGCATGCTTGAGAAAGGTCCTATTGTAGGACAGAAACGTTGCACCTTTGCTTGATGTGGACTGAATAAACTTCACGATTTTGCTTATTGGAGTGCTGCAAGACTTTCTTTATTTATATCTGTACTTAGTCCAAGGATCGGGACTACTTGCTGGGCACCCAGATATATATACAATTCCTTCCTAAAGTGAGTGCTGCTGTTTTTCTTCGTGTTGTGTGTGTGTGTGTGTGTGTAAATCTATATATAATATATATATATATATATATATATATATATTTGTAGGAAAAAGTAAGCTATTTCCTTTGTAATGCTCTGGATTTTGTGGTCTGGAAATGTGGTCACAATTATAGACAAGCACTCTAAGTAAACTATTAACACGCAAATGGTTGTATTTTTCATGTCTTTACTTGAGCATATTGAGTAAACATGCACAGTGCAGGGAAGAAAAGTAAGTGAACCCTTGAAATCAATATCCTGTAGATCTCCTTTAGCAGCAATCACATCCACCAAACGTTTCCTGTAGTTGCAAATAGGATTTCCACAAGTTAAGGGGCTAATTTGAACCATTCCTCCCTGGAAATGTCATTATGTTTAAGATGCCTTGCAAGGTCATGCCACAGCATCTCAATAGGGTTAGGATCAGGACTCGATACACAAATCTTCTTTTTCAACCATTCGTCAGTTGATTTACTTGTGTGCTTTGGGTCATTGTCTTGTTGCATCACCCATGATGTCTCTTCAACTTGACATCATGGCTTGCTGCCCTTACATTCTCCTGTAAAATGTTTTGATACACTTTGAATTAATTGTTCCATCAATGATCGCAAGGCGTCCAAGCCCTAAGGCAGCAAAGCAGCCCCAAACCATGATGCTCCCTCCACTGTGCTTCACAGTTGGTATGAGGTGTTGGAATGCAGTTTTCTTTTTCCTTCAAACATAGCATTGTGCATTTGTGCTAAGAATTCCACTTTGGTCTCTTTCCACAAAATATTTTCCCAGAAGCATTGTGGAAAATCCAGATAGTTTTGAGCAAACCTTTGACGGGCCACAATGTGGTTTTTTTTTGGACAGTAGAGGTTTCCTTTGTGGTGTCCTTCCATGAAGTCCATTTTTGTTCAGTGTTTTTCTAATAGTAGACACACGTACAGAGGTTTTTGGCGAGTCTTCTTCAGTAGGTCTTTTTCTGCTGTCCTTGAGTTCTTTCTGACCTCTTTCAAGATTGCCCTTGTGCTCTTGGAGTGATCTTAACAGGACGCCCACTTCTAGGGTTTGTAACAACAGTCCTCAAGTTTCTCCAATTTTATACAACCCGTCTAGCCGTGGATTGCTTTTATAGCTTTTTCCATCTTCATATGTCTCTTTAACTTGTCTTCTGATGTCTTCTGAAAGTTTTTTGCCTGGAGACGTGGTTCACACTAACCAACATTTCTTGAGAAGAAAGCATTTACCAAAACAGAAAAGCGCTCTATACTGTCGTAAATCCAATGTGATACTGTAGATAAATATGATAATGCAAGGCTTGTGCAACCCCAGTCACAACTCTTTACTGCACTTCTAAGGTGAATAGTCATCCAGTGAGCATGTAGCAGCTCCAACCTGCAGATCTCTGGTCACGAGATCACCGAACAGTGCATGACAGGGAGGAGGAAAAAGCAAGTTTTCAAATGGGTGCGGACACCGCAGTAGTACAAACGTATAAAAAATGTATTCGATCTGATAAATCTTTTCATACCTTTTTACTACTGTGGTGTCAGCCCCATTTGAAAGTCTGCTTTTTAATTCTCCCGGTTTTGCATTTCTTGAGAAATAAACAGGCTTTGTGTGCCTTTATTTAATGGGCAGGGCACCACTTCCAACCCAACAATTCTGATCTAATCCGGTCACCAGCATTTCACCTATTAAACCCGAAAAACCTGGTGGCAGTGGGTGAAAAATGATTTTTATATAACATATAATTATCTAAGTAAGCTCTGTACCTTTAGTATTCCATTTTTTAGTGTTCCTGTGCCGTATGCTAATGAGCATAAAAGAGTCATATCTTTGTTTGAAAAGAGTCATATCTTCATTCCTCAAGCCTTTCCGAGTTTACCCTGCCTCCTTACTTTTCATTTGCAGCTCGATGTCCTATTTTGGCGCGTGCGCACAAAGGGACACCATGGCGGTTCATGCACAGTAACTAGATTTGAGGCGCGAATGAATCAGGGAAGGGTGTCGGATCAAACATGAGGAGTACAAGCACTCTATCTCAGATGAGATTTCGGCATTCAGGGGGATGGGCGGGCATAAGAAGAGGAACGAATGAACGAGACTGCTGGATTATTACTATTAAATGCGCAAAAATGTTTGCAGACCATTATTTATGGTCAGAGGAGGAGTTTAGGAAAGGTGATAATGGCAATGAACTTTTGACAGCAGTGCCCAGCGAGGGGTGAGTAGAGTTCAATAGGTGAAATGCTGGTGACCAGTTCCCTTAAAGGCTAGGTCTACACGGTGACCAGGCACTTGCCTTCATTAAGTTGCCTTCATTAAATACAGTAACACTGTGCAAGACAAGGTGCCATGCACAGTGTTATTCAATAGAGGCCACTGATGGATATGCCTGGTCACATATCCCTCTATCAGCAGCGATGTTAAGAACAGATGCGACATTCAGTCCGTGTAGGAAGGCTGTACTAAGAAGGGGGCAGCGCTTCCCAGAGGAAGACATTAGCGCTGGTCCTACTACACATCAGAGAGTCAGAACAGATGCGCCGTACAGTAAATGGAGAAGGCTGTACTAAAAAAGGGGCAGCGCTTCCTAGAGAAAGACATTGGCACTGATCCTAGAAGACATCAGAGAGTTTCCAGGGCAATTGGGACACGTGTGATCCGTGGAGAATCTGTTTAGACCAAATCGATGCAAAAGGTCGATTTGATCGAAACAGATTGGAAATTAATTCTTGTTATTAGTGTCCTTAGATTGTGCTTGTCTATAATTGTGACTTAAATAACAATTAGACCACATTCTATTAGAATATCATCAAAAAGTGAATTTATTTCAGTAATTCAATTAAAAAAGTGAAACTCCTATATTATATAGATCCATTACACACAGAGTGATCTATTTCCAGCATTTTTTTCTTCTAATGTTAATGATTATGATAACAGTTAATGAAAACCCAAAATTAGTCTTTTGAATATTAAATAAGCCCAATTTCAAAAATGATTTTTAATTTCCGAAATGTTGGCCTACTGAAAAGTATGTATGGTATATGCACTCAATACTTGGTCGGGGGTCCTATTTCATGAATTACTGCATCAATGCGGCGTAGCATGGAGGCGATCAGCCTGTGGCAATGCTGAAGTGTTATGGAAGCCCAAGTTGCTTTTATAGCGGCCTTCAGCTCATCTGCATTGTTGGGTCTGGTGTCTCATCTTCCTCTTGACAATACCCCATAGATTCTCTAGACGATTTAGACGAGTCTTCGGACAGACGAGTTTGCGGGCCAATCAAGCACCTTGATACTGTGGTTATTAAACCAAGTATTGGTACTTTTGGCAGTGTGGGCAGGTGCCAAGTCCTGCTGGAAAATGAAATCAGCATCTCCATAAAGCTTGTCAGCAGGGGGAAGCATGAAGTGTTGTAAAATTTCCTGCTAGATGGCTGCGTTGACTCTGGACTTGATATAACACAGGGGACCAACACCAGCAGATGACATGGCTCCCCAAACCATTACTGACTGTGGAAACTTCACACCAGACCGCAAGCAACTTGGATTGACGCCTCTCCACTCTTCCTCCAGACTCTGGGACCTTGATTTCCAAATGAAATGCAAAATTTACTTTCGTCTGAAAACAGGACTTTGGACCACTGAGCAACAGACCAGTCCTATTTCTCCTTAGCCCAGGTAAGACGCTTCTGACGTGACGTTGTCTCAAGGAATGCGACAGTTGTAGCCCATGTCCTGGATACGTCTGTGTGTGGTGGCTCTTCAAGCACAGACTCCAGCCCCTGTCCACTCCTTGTGAATCTTCCCCAGATTCTTGAATGGCCTTTTCTTGACAATCCTTTTAAGGCTGCGGTTATCCCTGTTGCTTGTTCACCTTTTTCTACCACCCTTTTTCCTTCCTCTCAACTTTCCATTAATATGCTTGGATACAGCACTCTGTGAACAGCCAGCTTCTTTAGCAATGTCCTTTTGTGGCTTACCCACCATGTGGAGGGTGTCAATGACTGTCTTCTGGACAACTGTCAAGTCAGCAGTCTTCCCCCATGATTGTGTAGCCTACTGAACCAGACTGTTGGGCTGTTTAAAGGCTTAGGAAACCTTTGCAGGTGTTTTGTCTTGCTTAGCTGATTAGAGTGTGACACCATGTGTCTACAATTTTTCACTTTTACCCAATATTCTAATTTTCTGAGAGACTATATTACTTTTCATTTACTGTTAGCCATAATCATCAACATTAAAAGAAAAAAAATGCTGGAAATATATCACTCTGTGTGTAATGAATCTATATAATATATAGTTTCACTTTTTGAATTGAATTACTGAAATAAATTCACTTTTTGATGATATTCTAATTCATTAAGAAGCTCTAGTATATATACAGTGGTGGACACAATTGTGGACATGTTTTGCAACTTTGCAAGTGTATAGAAAATGCAATGTTTCTATATAAATTGAGAGAGATAATTCAATAAATAAAAGCTAAATTCAAATAACTGCAATACAAAAACGTTATGCTGCAATCATTATCAATCCATACTACAATCTGATATGTGTCAGTATTTAGTGGGGTAGCCTTTCTTTTTAAAACAGCATGACAGCGAAGTCTCATTGAGTCGACAAGTGTTTGAAGATCTTCCTTTGTTTCTATGTGGTGCCAGGAAGCAACTATAGCCACGATTGCCTTTTATTTGATGGGCCGGTCATATGTACAAGGCTTTCAAGCAGTGTCAAAAATTATTTGTTCAGGTCAGGGCTGTTTCCTTGCCAGGTCAACAATTGAATGCCCTTTGCTGTGAACAACGGTTTGCATATTTTTTCTGCATAGCAAGGAGCTAAATCCTGTGGAAAAAGAAATAATGAGTTTTTGGGAAAGAGATCCCTAATGGAAGGTAGCAGGTTCTTTTTCTAGGATGGTGGTAATGTATTAGGGTATGTTCACACGGCAGCGTCCAATACGCCTGAAATTACGGAGCTGTTTTCAGGCGAAAACAGCTCCTGAATTTCAGACGTAATTGCTCGTACTCGCGTTTTTCGCGGCGTCAATTATGGACGTAATTGGAGATGTTTTTCAATGAAGTCAATGAAAAACTGCTCCAATTAAGTCTCAAGTAGTGACATGCACTTCTTTGACGCGGGCGTCTTTTTACACGCCGTCTTTTGACGGTAAAAAAACGCCTGTGTGCACAGAACATCGTAACCCCATTGATTTCAATGGGCAGATGTTTGGAGCCGTATTTTCAGATGTAATACGAGGCGTAAAACACCCGAATTACGTCCGTAAATAGGGCGTGTGAACATACCATTATTTGTCCATCCCAGTATATATTTAGGGCCGTCCGTCGCTGATGGAAAGTGGGGTGGTCAGCCCACATAATCCACAGCCACCACTCTCCCTCCATTTCCACCATCCATAGATCTAGTCTGCTGCATACCCGACAGCAATGTGAGGCTGTGAGCTAGCATTGCTACTTAGATAGGAGTGGCAGCAATGCTAGCTCAGTCTTATGCTGATGTTTGTCGGCTCACAGATTTACTGCCAGGAAAGTCTGCGCCGTTTAGAGTTAGTGATAGACTTTGAGTCAGTTTTGTTGTCGGCCACGCCGCAGACCGCTTCATTGCATATGATGCCACAGTGAGACTGAGGCAATAAGCGTTAGTTACCTTCACATTCATGGCTTAGTCTCAATACCCGCTTTTCATTCCCGCACTAGTTACCACCCAAAGAAGGATAGAGGGACTGGATTTGCCAGAGCAGAGGTTGCACTGGACTGCTCCTGCAGGGCAGGCCATTAGTAGCTGAGATGACCGTTAATTTTTGGGAGATGCGATGGAGTCTCTGTCTTAGGCTGTCTGCACTATTACCCTGTTTGGTACATATTCTGGTCTCACTATCAATTGGAATAAATTGCTGCTTCCTGTTGATCCATTAATAGACTCTTTACTATCTAATCTGGCTATGGTACCAGTTACGGCACAGTTTAAGTATCTAGGGGTGCAGATTACTCGCTGGATTCTGGATTTTACTCCTCTGAATATGTTAGCACTTCTGGGAATATTCCAGAAGTGTAATGTAGAAACATTACAGTTGCCTACCGATGAGGGAGTTTTGGCGGTTCATAATACCCAAGTATACTTTTTGGCGGCACAATTGCTATATTTTAAAGGTTGGGGGAATTCAGATTGTGGAGGCTCAAGTGGTGAAATATTAACATATTCATTAGGACATGGTTCCTTGTTTTCCCTGCTAGAAGCGCAACATTTTAAACTTCCACCCTCCCCTATGCCGACTCTTTCTTTAATGCATAAAGTATGGTGGAAGACCAGGGACATCCAGGGCATCACGGGGATTACTCGGCTCACACCTTTATGGCGTAATGTCAAGGTATGGGATTATATCAATTACAGGGGTTTGAGCAGTGGGAATCTGTTGAAGTTACATATATCTCACATGTATATAAGGATGGTGTACTTAAATCCTTTCAACAGTTAAAGGAAGAGTTTATTCTACCGAACACTTTCTTTTATCAGTATTTGCAGTTGCGGCATGCTTTAACTGCGCAATATGGAGAGTCCCCACTGGAGATACAGGCTTCTGTAGTTTTAAATGTGCTTGAAACTGGCGGCAGTGTGAAGGGTGTGATTTTTATTCTTATACGGGCTAGCGATGCCACCGAGCATGGGGGGCCTGTGGCACCTGGCCCATAACAGCTGCTATGACTGCTATAGTGGTAGTTGGTGGACGCAGCTCTAAACTTCTGCTGGGGGACCGGCCCGGTTGGTTGGGGGCAGCCCGCCCCTGCATTGATCAGACATTGCAAAATACCAACCTAACATGGCATATAGTAGTTCTAAAAGTAGTTTTTATAGTGTAAAAGTGGGAAAATTATATGTTTCTTTTACCATTGCATGAACTGAGCAGCATGAATGCTTTACAAGATGTCTTTGAAAGAGAGAGAAACTAAACGATGAACACATTGTTGCTGATTATTAGGCTGGGTTCACACGACCTATTTTTAGGCGTAATGGAGGCGTTTTACGCCTCGAATTACGCCTGAAAAGCCGGCTCCAATACGTCGGCAAACATCTGCCCATTACTTTCAATGGGTTTGCCGATGTACTGTGCCGACGAGCTGTCATTTTACGCGTCGCTGTGAAAAGGCGATGCGTAAAAATTACAGCCTTGTCAAAAGAAGTGCAGGACACTTGGGACGTTATTGGAGCCGTTTTCTCATAGACTCTATTGAAAACAGCTCCAAAAACGGCCGAAAAAACGGCGAAAAAAACGCGAGTTGCTCAAAAAACTTCTGAAAATCAGGTGCTGTTTTCCCTTGAAAACAGCTCCGTATTTTCAGACGTTTTTGGCTCAGCGTGTGAACATACCCGAAGATATCCAGAGATACATTCAGAGACGCCATCTCTTTTTCCATAACATGAAACCGTATTAATGCTGCCTTCTATTTCATTCTGGAGGTCTGCCAGCCAAAGAGAAAAAAAAAATAACTAAGAGATTGTGTTCTGCTGCAATAAATAATCAAGACACATATACAGGGTGGGCCATTTATATGGATACACCTAAATAAAATGGGAATGGTTGGTGATATTAACTTCCTGTTTGTGGCACATTAGTATATGGGAGGGGGGAAACTTTTCAAGCTGGGTGTTGACCATGGCGGCCATTTTGAAGTCGGCCATTTTGTATCCAACTTTAGTTTTTTCAATGGGAAGAGGGTCATGTGACACATCAAACTTATCGAGAATTTCACAAGAAAAACAATCATGTGCTTGGTTTTAACGTTACTTTATTCTTTCATGAGTTATTTACAAGTTTCTGACCACTTATAAAATGTGTTCAAAGTGCTGTCCATTGTGTTGGATTGTCAATGCAACCCTCTTCTCCCACTCTTCACACACTGATAGCAACACCGCAGAAGAAATGCAAGCACAGGCTTACAGTATCCGTAGTTTCAGTTGCTGCACATCTCGTATCTTCACAGCATAGACAATTGCCTTCAGATGACCCCAAAGATAAAAGTCTAAGGGGGTCAGATCGGGAGACCTAGGGGGCCATTCAACTGCCCCATGACGACCAATCCACTTTCCAGGAAACTGTTCATCTAGGAATGCTCGGACCTGACACCCATAATGACATAAATAACTCATGAAAGAATAAAGTAACCTTAAAACCAAGCACACCATTGTTTTTCTTGTGAAATTCTCGATAAGTTTGATGTGTCACATGACCCTCTTCCCATTGAAAAAACGAAAGTTGGATACAAAATGGCCGACTTCAAAATGTCCGCCATGGTCAACACCCAGCTTGAAAAGTTTCCCCCCTCCCATATACTAATGTGCCACAAACAGGAAGTTAATATCACCAACCATTCCCATTTTATTTAGGTGTATCCATATAAATGGCCCACCCTGTAGATTAGATGTTACATACATAGTTACATAGTTAGTACGGCTGAAAAAAGACACATGTCCATCAAGTTCAACCAAAGGACGGGAAAAGGGAAGGAAAAATTTCTACACATAGGAGCTAATATTTTTTTGTTCTAGGAAATTATCTAACCCTTTTTTAAAGCCATCTACTGTCCCTGCTGTGACCAGCTCCTGTGGTAGGCTATTCCATAGATTCACAGTTCTCACGGTAAAGAAGGCTTGTCGCCTCTGCAGCTTGAACCTTTTTTTCTCCAGATGGAGGGAGTGCCCCCTTGTTTTTTGAGGGGGTTTTACAAAGAACAGGATTTCACCATATTTTTTGTATGTGCCATTAATATATTTATATAAGTTAATCATGTCCCCCCTTAGTCGTCTTTTTTCAAGGCTAAATAGGTTTAATTCTTTCAATCTTTCCTCATAACTTAAATTCTCCATGCCCCTAATTAGCTTCGTTGCTCTTCTTTGTATTTTTTCCAACTCCAGGGCATCCTTTCTATGAACTGGAGCCCAGAACTGAACTGCATATTCTAGATGAGGCCTCACTAATGCTTTGTAAAGTGGCAATATTACATCCCTGTCCCGTGAGTCCATGCCTCTTTTAATACACGACAATATCCTGCTGGCCTTTGGAGCAGCTGATTGACACTGCATGCTGTTATTGAGTTTATGATTTACAAGTACACCCAGATCCTTCTCAACAAGTGAATCCGCCAGTGTAGCTCCCCCTAGGACATATGATGCATGCAGGTTCTTGGTACCCAGATGCATAACTTTACATTTATCTTCATTAAACTTCATCTGCCATGTGGACGCCCAAACACTTAGTTTGTTTAAATCTGCCTGCAATTCATGAACATCTTCCATAGACTGAACTATATTACATAGCTTGGTGTCATCTGCAAAAATAGAAATAGTGCTATTAATCCCATCTTCTATATCATTAATAAATAAGTTGAATAATAGTGGTCCCAGCACTGAACCCTGGGGTACACCACTTATTACCGGGGACCATTCAGAGTAGGAATCATTGACCACAACTCTCTGGATACGGTCCTTGAGCCAATTCTCAATCCAATTACAAACTATATTTTCTAAACCTATAGTCCTTAATTTACCCATTAGGCGTCTATGGGGGACAGTGTCAAATGCCTTTGCAAAGTCCAAAAACACTAAATCTACAGCAGCCCCTCTGTCTAGACTTCTGCTCACCTCTTCATAAAAACAGATTACTTTAGTTTGACAAGTTCTGTCCTTAGTAAAACCGTGCTGGCTGTCACTTATAATGCTATTTATTGTTACATAATCCTGTATATAATCCCTCAATAGCCCCTCAAACATTTTCCCCACGATGGATGTTAAGCTTACTGGTCTATAATTACCCGGGGAAGACCTAGAGCCCTTTTTGAAAATAGGCACCACATTTGCGCTGCGCCAGTCCCTTGGCACTATACCAGTCACTAGAGATTCTCTGAATATTATGAAAAGGGGGACAGAAATAACTGAACTAAGCTCTTTAAGAATTCTAGGGCGTAACCCATCTGGTCCCGGGGCCTTGTGCACATTTATTTTATTTGATTTAGCTTGGACCATATCTACATTCATCCAATTCAGTATATCAACTGATATATTAACAGCACTGGCACCGGCTACATCAGCTGCTCTTTCTTCTATTGTATATACAGAGCTAAAGAACCCATTTAGTAACTCTGCCTTCTCTTGATCCCCTGTGATCAACTCCCCATTACCACTATCTAGGGGTCCTACATGTTCAGACCTTGGCTTTTTAGCATTTATATACTTGAAGAATTTTTTGGGATTTGTTTTACTATCCTTGGCCACCTGCCTTTCATTTTGTATTTTTGCTAATTTTATTACATTTTTACAGATTTTATTAAGCTCTTTATATTTTACAAAGGCTACAGCTGTACCCTCAGATTTGTATTTTTTAAATGCCCTTTTTTTGTCGTGTATTGCCCCTTTCACAGAAGGTGTAAGCCATGTGGGGTTTAATTTGAGTCGTTTATACTTGTTACCTATAGGAATAAATTTTGCACTATAATAACTCAAAGTAGATTTGAAAATCTCCCATTTATCATTTGTTCCATTATTTGACATTAGTTCTTCCCAGTCCATATCCTGAATTGCCGCCCTCATCCTGGGGAAATTGTCTTTCTTAAAATTAAATGTTTTTGCCCTCCCAGCCTGCGTTTGATTTTTACAGTATAGGTAAAATGTAACTATATTATGATCACTGTTACCGAGGTTTTCACGAACATTGACATTCCCAACAAGATCTGCATTATTAGAAATGACCAGATCCAACAGAGCTTCACCTCTAGTCGGGTCTTCCACAAACTGGCCCATAAAATTTTCCTGCAACAGGTTGAGGAAATGTCTCCCCTTTGCAGTTGAAGCCGAACCATGACACCAATTAATATCCCGGAAATTAAAATCTCCCATTATCACTACAGTACCCGCCTGTGCAGCCCGCTCAATCTGTTTATATAGCTGAACTTCCATCTCCTCAGTTATATTGGGGGGTCTATAGATTACACCAAAAGTAATTTCTTCAGTGTTTACCTCCCTTTCTAGTTCCACCCACAAGGTTTCAACCTCCTCACAGTATTCACCCACTATTGTCTCTTTCACACTCGCCTTCATATCATTTCTCACATACAGACATACACCACCACCTTTCCTATTTGTCCTGTCTTTCGGAAAAAGTGTAAAACCCTGTAGATTTACAGCCCAGTCATGTGCTTTAGAATTAAGAAAATTTGTTGCACAGCCTGACTCTATGCTTTATATTTAATGTAGATTTATAAATTTTCAACTTTAAAGAGTACCTGTCAGTACGAAAAAATATCTCAATTGCTCCTAGGCAGCTGCGGTGTAGCTGTAAAGTAACCAAAAATGTTGCCATGTTTTGGGTATTTTCTTCCTCTCTGAATAATTTCTGTAAATACACATATTCTTACTTGTATTTTATATATATATATATATATATATATATATATATATATATATATATATATATATATATATATAATACCGTTCAAGAGTTTGGGGTCACCCAGACAATTTTGTGTTTTCCATCAAAATTCACACTTTTATATTTATCAAATGAGTTGCAAAGTGACTAGAAAATATAGTCAAGACATTGACAAGGTTAGAAATAATTATTTTTATTTGAAATAATAATTTTCTCCTTCAAACTTTGCTTTCGTCAAAGAATGCTCCATTTGCAGCAATTACAGCATTGCAGACCTTTGGCATTCTAGCGGTTAATTTGCTGAGGTAATCGGGAGAAATTTCACCCCATGCTTCCAGAAGCCCCTCCCACAAGTTGGATTGGCTTGATGGGCACTTCTTGCGTACGTACTATATGGTCAAGCTGCTCCCACAACAGCTCTATGGGGTTGAGATCTGGTGACTGCGCTGGCCACTCCATTACAGATAGAATACCAGCTGCCTGCTTCTTCCCTAAATAGTTCTTGCAAAATTTGGAGGTGTGCTTTGGGTCATTGTCCTGTTGTAGGATGAAATTGGCTCCAATCAAGCGCTGTCCTCAGGGCATGGCATGGCGTTGCAAAATGGAGTGATAGCCTTCCTTATTCAAAATCCCTTTTACCTTGTACAAATCTCCCACTTTACCAGCACCAAAGCAACCCCAGACCATCACATTACCCCCACCATGCTTGACAGATGGCGTCAGGCACTCTTCCAGCATCTTTTCAGTTGTTCTGCGTCTCACAAATGTTCTTCTGTGTGATCCAAACACCTCAAACTTCGATTCGTCTGTCCATAACACTTTTTTCTAATCTTCCTCTGTCCAATGTCTGTGTGCTTTTGCCCATATTAATCTTTTCCTTTTATTAGCCAGTCTCAGATATGGCTTTTTCTTTGCCACTCTGCCCTGAAGGCCAGCACCCCGAAGTCGCCTCTTGACTGTAGACGTTGACACTGGCGTTTTGCGGGTACTATTTAATGAAGCTGCCAGTTGAGGACCTGTGAGGCGTCTATTTCTCAAACTACACCACGTTCCAAATTATTATGCAAATGTTATATTTCGCTGATTTTCCTAAATAGTCGATGTAAATGACAGTCAGTATAATTCAAGCCATCAACCGTTGGAGTATAATGCAAATTTTATTGAACAAATCTCCTAATGATAACAGATTGCACAAATGCACTGTTTCAAATTATTATGCACAACAAAGATCAAAACATTTTAAAGGTTGTAAAGAGAACTAAAATGGTAATTTGTTGAATTTGCAGCATCAGGAGGTCATATTTACAGAAATCAAAAGCTCTTTCAATCCAAAAAAAACCATAACAGGCCAAGTTACATGTTAACATAGGACCCCTTCTTTGATATCACCTTCACAATTCTTGCATCCATTGAATTTGTGAGTATTTGGACAGTTTCTGCTTGAATATCTTTGCAGGATGTCAGAATAACCTCCCAGAGCTTCTGTTTTGATGTGAACTGCCTCCCACCCTCATAGATATTTTGCTTGAGGATGCTCCAAAGGTTCTCAATAGGGTTGAGGTCAGGGGAACATGGGGGCCACACCATGAGTTTCTCTACTTTTATGCCCATAGCAGCCAATGACACAGAGGTATTCTTTGCAGCATGAGATGGTGCATTGTCATGCATGAAGATAATTTTGCTACGGAAGGCATGGTTCTTCTTTTTGTACCACGGAAGAAAGTGGTCAGTCATAAACTCTACATACTTTGCAGAGGTAATTTTCAGGGACCCTAAAGGGGCCTACCAGCTCTCTCCCCATGATTCCAGCCCAAAACATGACTCCGCCACCTCCTTGCTGACGTCGCAGCCTTGTTGGGACATGGTGGCCATTCTCCAACCATCCACTACTCCATCCATCTGGACCATCCAGGGTTGCACGGCACTCAGCAGTAAACAACACGGTTTGAAAATTAGTCTTCATGTATTTCTGAGCCCACTGCAACCATTTCTGCTTATGTGCATTGCTTAGGGGTGGCCGAATGATAGCTTTATGCACACTTGCAAACCTCTGGAGGATCCTACACCTTGAGGTTCGCGGGACTCCAGAGGCACCAGCGGCTTCAAATACCTGTTTGCTTTTTGCAATGGCATTTTAGCAGCTGCTCTCCTAATCCTATTAATTTGTCTGGCAGAAACCTTCCTCATTATGCCTTTATCTGAACGAACTCGTCTGTGCTCTGAATCAGCCACAAATCTTTTCACAGTACGATGATCACGCCTAAGTTTTCTTGAAATATCCAATGTTTTCTTACCTTGTCCAAGGTATTGCACTATTTCACGCTTTTGGGCAGCAGAGAGATCCTTTTTCTTTCCCATATTGCTTGAAACCTGTGGCCTGCTTAATAATGTGGAACGTCCTTCTTAAGTAGTTTTCCTTTGATTGGGCACACCTGGCAAACTAATTATCACAGGTGTCTGAAATTGATTACAATGATACAAAGAGCCCTAAGACACAATACCATCCATGAGTTTCATTGAAAAACAAATAATTAAATGTTTATGACACTTAAATCCAATGTGCATAATAATTTGGAACACGGTGTAGAGACTAATGTACTTGTTGCTCAGTTGTGCAGCGGGGCCTCCCACTTCTCTTTCTACTCTGGTTAGAGCCTGTTTGTGCTGTCCTCTGAAGGGAGTAGTACACACCGTTGTAGGAAATCTTCAGTTTCTTGGCAGTCCTCCAGATTCTCAACTAGCTCAAAGGAAGGTCAGTTTTATAGCTCCTCTAAACAGCAAAACTGTTTACAGCGGTGCTAACATAATTGCACAAGGTTTTTCAAGTGTTTTCTAATCATCCATTAGCCTTCTAACACAATTAGCAAACACAATGTACCATTAGAACACTGGAGTGATGGTTGATGGAAATGGGCCTCTATACACCTATGTAGATATTGCATTAAAAACCAGACGTTTGCAGCTAGAATAGTCGTTTACCACATTAACAATGTATAAAGTGTATTTCTGATTAATTTAATGTTATCTTCATTGAAAAGAACTGTGCTTTTCTTTCAAAGATAAGGAAATTTCTAATTGACCCCTAAACTTTTGAACGGTGTTGTGTGTATGTGTGTATATATATATATATATATATATATATATATATATATATATATATATATATATATATACATATATATATATATATACACATATATATACATATACTCTGTAGCCACTAAGCATGGTGGAGTTGGATCAGCAACAGGGGAGTATCTGGGGAGGGGGCAACCGAGTCAAGTGCCCCAGATGCTGAGTGCTAGGGGTGCGCTAACAAGCCACTTTGCCTTGGCCATGGTATTTTATTGCAGTTCTAGAGCAGCTAACTAAACCTTTGCCCTGGGTGACATAAAACTTAGCTACAGCTCTGAACACTTCAGACATACCTCCCAGCTTTCAAGTATTAAAAAGAGGGACAACAGGTGTGGATTTTTTTTTATTTTAAGCCACTCCTCTAATACCACCCAAACCCTGCCCATACACACCCGGTCCAGCCCACACAGTATCATGCTCCCATAGTGCCTCTCACACAGTATAATGCCAAATAGCTGCCCCACACTGTATAGTGTCAAATAGCTGCCACTATACAGTATAATGCCAACACAGATACCCCCATACAGTATAATGCCCACACAGATGCCTTCATGCAGTATAATACCAAAACAGATGCCCCCATACAGTATAATCCATTCACAGATACTCCCATACAGTATAATCCCTACACAGATGCCTCCATACAGTATAATGGCCCATAGCTGCCCCATACAGAATAATTCCCCATATCTGCCCCGTACATAATAATGCCCCCATAGCTACCCTTATACAGTATAATGCCCCATAGCTACCCCATAGAGAATAATGCCCCCACAGCTGCCCCATACAGTATAATGCCCTCTTAGCTGGCACTGTACAGTATAATATGCCCCCTCAGTGTCTCCCATACAGTATAATGCCCCATAGCTGCCCCCATACAGCATAATGCTGCCTTAGCTGCCCCCATACAGTATAATGTCCCCATAGCTGCCCCTAGTACCAGTGCCCACATATATAGTGCCAGTGCTCACATAGATAGTGCCACAGTGCCCATGTAGATAGTGCCACACACACAGTGCCCATGTAGACAGCGCTTCAGTGTCCCCTGTAGATAGTGCCCCTATATAGTACAACAATGCCCATGTAGATAGTGCCACAGTGCCCATTAAGATAGTGCCAAACCCCCCTTGAAGATTGCACCACCCCCCTGTAGATAGCGCCCCACGCGCTATTAAGGCTCCCTCTAGGAGCGGAATCCCCAGCCAGAGAATCGGCCACGATGTGGCCAGGGATTCCGCTCCAGGTGGAGTGACTGACTCCAACATTTGTAAAGCAACTTCTCCAGAGTACGGAAATTCCTCATATGTGGTCATAAACTGCTGTTTGGGCACATGGTAGGGCTCAGAAGAGAAGGAGCGCCATTTGGCTATTAGAGCACAGATTTTGCTGGATTGGTTTCTTGGCACCATGTCACTTTTGCAAAGCCCCTGTGGGACCAAAACAGTGAAAACTCACCAAAAGTGACTCCATTTGGGTAACTACACCCCTTGAGAAATTCATCTAGGGGTGTAGTGAGCATTTTGGCTCAACAAGTGTTTTATAGATTTTATTAGAATTGGGCAGTGAAAATAAAATTAATTTATTTTTTCCAATAAGACGTAGCTTTAGCTCAAAATTTTTCATTTTCTCAACAAATAAAAGGAGAAAAAGTCCCATCAACATTTGTAAAGCAATTTCTCCCGAGTACGGCGATATCTGGTCATAAACTACTGTTTGGACACAAAACAGGGCTCAGAAGGGAAGGAGGGCAATTTGACTTTTGGACTGCAGATTTTGCTGGATTGGTTTCTGGGCGCTACATCACATTTGAAAAGCCCCTCTGGGACCATAGCAGTGGAAACCCCCCAGAAGTGACCTAATTTTGTAAACTACTCCCCTCAAGGTATTCACCTAGGGGTGTAGTGAGCATGTTAATCCAGTATATGTGTTTTCTAGAAATGAGTGTACACTCGATGTTGCAGAGTGAAAATGGCAATCTTTCTAGAGAAATGCCCGTATGTGGTGCCCAGCTGGTGCCACCATGAAAGACAGCTCTCTGATTATTATGCTGTGTTTCCCGGTTTTAGAGACACCCTCCAAAAACAGCCGTAAAAAACGCGAGTTGCTAAAAAAACGGCTGAAAATCAGGAGAAGTTTTCCCCTGAAAACCGCTCCGTATTTTCAGATGTTTTTTTAGTAAGCGTGTGAACATACCCTTACTGGTGTTTCAGTTTATAATGTGGGGGCATATGTAAGCTGGGCAGAGTACGTCAGGGGCTTAATCAGGTGGTATAATAATGGGGTAAAAAAAACAATAAAATAATCCCTAGATGTTTGTTTCGCACTGATAGATGGTTTCCTTTCTTATCCCCCTTTTGGTCCACACTCCGCACCTTTGCAGTTTGGGGAATTTTGTTGGGAAAGTGTTGTTCTGGTATAATACAGGCACCCTCGCTTACAGCAGATATGTTTGGGCCCTCCCCCTCCTGTTTCCCTCATTTTAGGGCCTTGATAAATTGAAACAGAAGAAATGTTACCCTCGGGCCTGCACTACTGAATATTTTTCTTTCCTGACTTATGGGAGTCTTAACTTATTTTATTTTTTCATAGACGTAGTGGGATGAGGGATGTTTTGTATGTGGCCCATTTTGGGGTACATGTGACTTTTCGACCACTTTTTATCCGTTTTTTTTTTTTGGGAGGCAAGGTGACCAAAAAACAACAATTCTGGCATGGTTTTTTTTTTTTTTTTTACAGTGTTCATCACGCGTCATAAATTACATGCTAACTTTATTCTGCGGGTCATTACAATTCCGGCGATGCCACATTTGTAGCACTTTTTTATGTTTTACAACGTTTTGCACAATAAAATTACTTTTGGAATAAGAATGTGTTTTTTCTGTCACCATGTTCTGAGAGCCATAACTTTTTCATTTTTTTTGTTGACGGAGCTGTATGAAGACTTGTGTTTTGCGAGACGAGCTATAGTTTTTATAGGTAACATTTTTGGATACATGCAGCTTTTTGATAAACTTTTATACCAAATTTTGGAAGCCAAAAAAACAGTAATTCTAGCAGTTTTTTAGGTGTTTTTTTTACGGCGTTCACCGTGCGGAATCAAATAATATTTTTATAGTTCAGGCCGTTACAGATGCGGCTGTACCAAATAGGGATGTCACGATACCAGAATTTGGACTTCGATACCGATACTTCGTTTAGTATTGCGATTTTGATACCAATTCGATACTTTGCCAACAGTAATAAAAAAAAAAGTTCTTCTGTTTTCTGATGTGAGGCGCGTGGTGTGATGAATTTTGAATGTGCCTCACATTAATAGTAATTAACCCCAGAATGTTTCTCAGTCATAATGGGTTAATGTGTGAGGTACATGATGGGGTTAATTAAACTCCATGTGTCTCACATTAATATTAAATTCATCACACCTCGCGCCTCACATTAATGAGTGAAAGAAAGCAGTTTTTATTTAATTTTTTTACAGCGTACACATAACTGACGCAAAAAAATTGTTGTGCAGGCTATTACGCCCGTGCCAATACCGAATATGTGTATATTTTATGTAATGACACTTATTTTAATGTTTATTGTAAAAAAAAAAGGTGTATGTGTATTTTTTTTTTCATTTAACATTACTTTGTTTTTACTTCATTTTTAAACTTTAATGTACTGGCATATATCTATATACTGATAGTAGACAGGCATATATCTATAGGCTAGTACATTAGCCTGTGTACAGATAGTACACAGGCAGCTGTTAGGACATACCGAAGTATGTTCTAACAACAAGAAATATGGTAGGACAGCCCTGGGTGATCCTTCAATGGACCCTGGGCTATCTGCCCATATATGGTATGTCCCTCAATCGCGTCACAGGGATTCCTGTGATGCGATCTAAGGGGCATCCCCCCCTTCTCACTTCCTCTTGAATGCTGCAGTCCGCTGTGATCGCAGCATTCAGGGGAATAGCGGCGGAGATGAGAGATTTCTCTTATCTCCGCCGTTCTAGAGCGGGGCTGTGCCTGTGTAATGCAGTCATTGCCCCGCTCCTGACATTAAGTGCGGTGATGCGGCCGGCGCTGCACTAGTGAGCGGCGGCACAGGCATTTTAATACTTGAAACTTGTATTTTCTTTTTGACTTTTTGTACTTTTTTTTTACACTTTATTTTTAGTCCCACTAGGGGACTTGAAGGTCCAACTGTTTGATTGCTGTTCTAATACATTGCACTAACTATGTAGTGCAATGTATTAAAACTGTCAGTCGTTCACTGACCGCAAGCCGACTAGGCTTCGCCACCAGACGGGGCCTAATCGGCTTCCGTAATCGGCAGAGCAGGAGGCCATTGTTAGGCCTCCTGTTGCCGTAGTAGCAGTCGGCAGCCCTGCGATCGCATTGCAGGGCTGCCGACTTGCTACAAACCACTAAGATGCAGCGATCACCTTCGATCTCTGCATCTAAGGGGTTAATGGAAGAAATCGGAGTTAGCTCCGGTTCCTGCGGTTACATCAGGGTGTCAGCTGTAACATACAGCTGACACCCACCGCTGATGATGCTGGCTAAGCTCCTGAGCCGGCGCCATGCCTTTTAGGCCCTGCCTCCGGGTGGGTCCTAGGAGGCTTCCGTAGCCGACAGACCGGGAGGCCAGTATTAGGCCTCCAGCTGCTATTGTAGTCATCGGCAGCCCAGCGATCGCAAAGCTGGGATGCCAGTGGCTATAAACCCCTCAGATTCTGCGATCTCTATTGAGCGCAGCATCTGAGCGGTTAATCGGCCAGATAGGAGACTAGCTCCGGTCCTGGCCATTACAGCAGGGTGTCAGCTGTAACATGGTGCGGGCTCAGCTCCTGACTATCACTGCGATGTAACTGTACTTCTGTATGCCGGGAACACCTTCTCGACAGCGCCATATATATATATATATATATATATATATATATATATACGGCGGATGTCTGGAAGGATGTAAAGTTTATATCATGCACTATTTTCACTGCTTGAGAATGGCTTCTTTGAGGTCGAAACGTCGTATGGTGTATTTTCTGGAACAATAAACCTATTTCATGTTTGAAGATGATGCTGACATTCATTCACTTCTACTGAAACTCTCTAAAAAGATATCTAAAAGGACATTGATTTAAATTTTAGGTGTGAAAGTCATTTAATGCTTAGCCCTTATATAAAAGTAGCTAAATCTAACATAATAGGATAACAAATATAATGTAACATTCACTTTGGTAGTTTTTTACACAATTTATGTAGTACCTGAAATGGACACAAATACACATGGGGAGTTCTTTACTATCAAAAGAATTGTCTGAGTTGGTTATAGTATTGTTTTGTAAGTTTGGTAATGTCAACAGATAACAGGGAAAAAAGAATATTTAACATGTTGATCACCTTCCCATTCAAGGATTGACCTCTAACAGACAGTACAGGATCACATCTTCTGTTTATTGACAATATTTCCAGCTCAGTTGTTCACAAAACTCAGAATTAAATGTCTGAATAAAATAGATGGTAATTACATCAGACACAAAATGCAAAGAATGTGTTTCTAGGAGTCTGGTCACCATTTTAGATCTCAAGTAAGTAGCAATTTTTGCATTTCAAGAGGAATAAATTATATTGTATGGATTAGAGCAACATGTCTTTAACGTTTTATGAAGAAAAAAATTATTTATGCAAGTACTATCAATATATAGCAAAATATGAATGTGGAATTGAGCCCCTTTGCACCTTGCGTCCTACACTTGTGGTGCAGGCAGATGAGCCTAAATGCACAGTACTGTAAATCTACGGTGCTATGTTCTCAAGATCAACCAAGCGCAAGGGGTTAAGAGGGTGTCTATGATTGATAACCATCAATCCATGACAATGGCTGGCAATGGTGACATCTTTCGGCATCTATAAAGGAAGAGTGTTCCCTTTGTGTATTGACCATTAAAGAGGCTCTGTCACCAGATTATAAATGCTCTATCTCCTACATAATCTGATTGGCGCTGTAATGTAGAGAACAGCAGTTGAGGAAGCTTTTTGTGGCGAAACGCGCGTCGGGGTATACGGCAGAGCAGACACTCTTTCACCTCCTGTCTCACACATGGGTAAGTCCCTTGATCTGACCATTTAACCCTCTGCTATGCATTGTCTTTGACTTTAACTGTGGGGTGGTCCATACAGTGGTGGGTATTGCTTGCCCATATATTATAGTGTGTAGCAGTTTGTGAGTGTGGTCTCCGTAACTTTACTAGAGTCATACTTTTTGTATTATTTTTTATGTATATTTTGTCTGTTCAAATAAAATTTATAACTTTTTATATTTGATACATTGGCGTTAAAAGCTCTTTTGTCTCTTTGTGCTATAACGATATGCCATTAATGTCTGATAGGTGGGTCCGTCTAATATTACCCCGCCAATCTAGAACAAAGTGCTTAACTTTGGACTTCTTATATAGCCAAGTAATGAGAATAAGAATATGTGTGTTCCTGAAGATGCAAAAGACGCCAGCTGAAAGTGTAGGCAGATATGTGATCATCAACATCTTCACAAAAAATTAATATATTTCCTGGAGAATTAAAACTTTTATGTTGACCACATCTCCAGGCAACACCGAGTTCAGTTACCAATGTTGTCCCAAGACATAAATATCTTTTTATTGCATTGCATTGAATAAGTAGATCTAAACCTTAGTCCCTGAACCACATAGCGCTATCTGGTACAACTATCAACGTATGAACTACTGTATGAATGACATTTCTGTCGGCAGCTTCTTATTTGACCTTTCACGTGTATGCTATATAAACAGTTGATTTAACTAGCATGTTCACTCAGCATTAGGTAATAGGGCTAGGAGGTGAATGTGCATGACTTGTCTGCAGAAATCTGTTTGATGGATGCTACCAATGTTTACTTTTTTACAGGTCCATCGAAACTAAAATGTAAATTCCTTCAGCTGAAGGAACTTATAAAAGAGCTTTTAATAGTATACACAAATATATGCAACATTCCCAGGAACTTATGAGAGCTGAAAATAAAGTTTTGGGTTTTTTAAATTTAAAAAAGGAAGACCTGTAAGAACAATGTTTTATGAGTGTAACTTGACATTTGTATCTTTTTGCACTGTAAAAAAGTTTTTCTTATATATTGCCTCTGAATAAGGGCAATATGCTTTGGGACTCCGTTCATGGGTTCCGTTGGAGCTTTCCATCAGGGGAACACATGAACGGAATCTAAACTGAAATAAACGGAAACCATAGGATTCTGTTTGCATCACCATTGATTTCAGTGGTGACAGATCTGGGGCAAATGGTTTTCATTTGTCACCATTGTGTAAGGGTTCCGTCGTTTTGACGGAATGAATAGCGCAGACGACTACAGTATTGATTCCATCAAAACGACTAAACCCTTAAACAACGGTGACAAACGGAAGCCATTTGTATGGTATCCGTCACCATTGAAATCAATGTTGATGCAAACGGAAACCTATGGTTTCCGTTTGTTTCAGTTTGGATTCCATTTATGTGTTCCCCTGACGGAAAGTTAGACGGAACCCATAAACGGAGTCCCAACGCAGATATGAACAAAGCCTAAGATAGCTTTTTTTGTATTATTATTTTTATGCACTGAAAAATGGCAGGTGGATGTTCAATAGCAACAGAACATGTGGCATCAAGGTGACCGTCATCTCTGGCTTGGATTTGAGTATAATTTGGTGGTGACCTTGTTAGGAGGAGCAGTTCATCTATTCACCTGCTGAATGATGTTATTCACAGAAACTACAGCCTCCCTGTCTTCTCTATGTGATGAGTCATACATTCATATACACAGCACATGACTAAGCAATGAAAGTAGGGGAGCCCCATCTGTTAACGTACAGGGTATTTAAACATAGTTTTTCTAAACTAGACAAACCCTTTAATGTTAAAAGAAAATACACTTTACTTGTAAAATATAATCTGTATACATTTAGATACATTCTGTCATTTATGTATATCTAGTAATAATTTTGTCGTTTTGCTTTTTGAATTTTTATGACATTTGTTTGTTTTCTGCAACAAAAGTATGCTGAATTTCCTAAAATGTCATAACTATTCATGACTAAGTTCTAGTTCTTTTAGTATTCAGCGTAATATTTGTTTAATGCCTGTAGAGTTGATATTTTTTTAAAGATATTAATCTTGCATTTTCTATTCTCATGAGAATCCGTGGAAACCTTACTTGTGATTTAAAGGGGTTTTCCAGCTTCATGTTTTAAAAATTATTTTAAACAACAAAATAAGTTATACTCCTCTTTCAACCCCCCTGCCAGGATCACGCTGACTGTTGCCTGATCCTCCACCTGACTTTATTTAAGCCGTTTCAGTAATGGCGTCGTCTCAACACGTAATCTTGGTAGCCAGTCACTGTCCGTAGCGGTGGCAACAGTAGGGTTAACAAGTCACTGAAATAGCTGATAACAGGGAACAATAGCTGATAACAGGGAGCAGTAAATGAATAGCAGTGACTATTTACATAAACCATGTAATCTTCCATGCATTTTCTACTTCTTTCAGATACCATGACCAACAGGATGTTACTAGTAACTTTCTTGGAGCAATGTGGTTAATTTCAATTACTTTTCTATCCATTGGATATGGTGACATGGTACCGAACACATACTGTGGAAAAGGAGTGTGTTTACTCACAGGAATTATGGTAAGAAGACATTTAATCACAATGACTTTTCTTGAACTTCTTTGAACATTGATGAAACATTGATGAATGAGATTAGTTGTTCTCTTCTCCTGTATATTCGTTTTAATGCAATGCATCAAATTATTGGACTCCACCGAAATATATCACGGATCAATTTTCTAGCCAATGTTTTCTTTTGGAGGCATTTAATCTTCAGTTTTGTTTCTGAACCTTGTAGTTAAGAAGAATCTTATCGCTCAAAACCCCCATGGTTTACAATTTAGACAACCTATTTCTTAACCCCTTCCCGCCGCAGCCCTTTTTCAGATTTTCATTTTCGTGTTTTCCTCCCCACATTCCAACAGCCATAACGTCTTTATTTTTCCGTCGATATAGTGCTATGAGGGCTTGATTTTTGCGGGACGAGTTGTCGTTTTTCGTAGCAGCATTTATTTTGCCGTATAATGTACTAGGAAACAGGAAAAAATGTATATGTGGGGTAGAAAATGAAAAAAACAGCGATTCCTCCATGGTTTTTTGCGCGCTGTTTTTACGGAATTCACTGTGCAATTAAAACAACATGTTACCTTTATTCTGTGGGTCAATACGATTATGGCGATACCAAATATATATAGTTTTTTCTATATTTTACTACTTTTACAAGTAAAAACCTAAGTGTAAAAAAGAAAATTTATTTTGTGTTACCAAATTCTGAGAGCCATAACTTTTTTATTTTTCCGTAGATTAAGTGATATGAGGGCTTATTTTTGCGGGATAAGCTGTAGTTTTTAATAATACCATTTTGATGTACACGCGACGGTTTGATCACTTTTTATTTCATTTTTTGTGGGAGATTAGGTGACCAAAAAATAGAGATTCTGGCGTTTACAATTTTTTTTTTTACGGCGTTCACCGTGCGGTTTAAATAATGATATATTGTAATAGTTCAGACTTTTACAGACGCGGCGATACCAATTATGTATTTATTTATTTTTTTACTATGCTCTAGGGGGAAAATGGGAAAAGGTTTTTGTTTTTTTACTTTTAATATATCTATTTTTTTTTTTTTACACCCAAAAAAATTTTATTTAACAAATTGTAACTTTTTTTATTATTCCCCCTAGGGGACTTCAACCAGCGATCGTTAGATCGTTTGCATGATATACTGCAATACTAATGTATTGCAGTATATCGTGATTCTGACAGGCATCTATTAAGCCCTGCCGGAGGCAAGGCTTAATTGGTGTACAAAGATGGCGGGCCATAGCAACCATCGCCCCCCCCCTGCGCGATTGCGTTGCGGGGGGCGCGATGAGCTGTTAGAGCGGGTCACCCCCCCCTCTTTCTGACGATTTAAATGCTGCGGTCGGTATTGACCGCAGCATTTAACGAGTTAAACGAGCGGGATTGCGCTCGAGCGCAATGCCGCTCGTTACTCTGAAGTGTCGGCTGTAACAAACAGCCGACACCGGCATCTTATGGAGCGAGTACACTCCGTGAGCCTGCCCAATACTTCCCCTACCCGACTTTGGCGTATGGATGCGTCAAATGTTGGGAAGGGGTTAAGCTCTATTAGGACAATTAGACATAATAGTGGGGAACCCTTCTCTAAAAGCCAATACCAAAAGCATTTGACTGCGCTATTGATTCCATCATAAAAACGAAACCCTTTCACAACAGTTTGAAAAGGAAGCCATTAGCAAAGTATCTGTCACCATTGAGATCAATGATGATGCAAACGGAAGCTATGGTTTCCGTTTGTTTTTCGTTGAAGGGTTCCCCCGACGGAAAGCTCAGACAGAACCCCTCAACGGAAAGACAAGGCTGATGTGAACACACACTTAGGACAACCCCTTCAATTTAGGGGTCTGGTCTGAGTTCTGATTTAGTTTGGGAAGTCTGGTGTCTGCATCAATATACAGGTGTGGGGTATAAATTCATATAGGGGTTTTGTCTCGGATTAGATTCCGAACACACCCCCATCCTTCATTTTTTTTAGTCATGTGACTAATCGTGTGTGTTGTACCAGCACCTTCTAGTTATGTTCCTGTGTGCACGAGTGGGTTTCAGCCCACACTTAACGGTTCTGGCAAACAGGTTGTTAAAATAGCAGCCATATCTCAGAGATTTAGGACTCCAATACTGGTTCAATTGTATCTGTGTCCTTAGGATGCAGATACAAGTAACCCCTTAATGCATTGTCACGTGCATGTATGTGACAATCGTTAATGGAAAGTATGATTATTACGCAGCAGGGGTTAAACTGATTTCATAATTCATCTCTCTAATGATCTTAGATCTGATACCATATTTATTAACTGTGCCTAGTTTTGGTATTGTATTTGTTAGGCTAATTCACATCTGCATCAGGGGCTCCGTTCCAACGTTCCTTCGAAATTTTCTGTTGGAATGGAGCCCTGACTGACACAAACGGAATCCAGAGGTTGCCATTTCCATCAACATTGATTTCAATGGTGACGGATCTGGTGCCAATGGTTTCCGTTTGTCTCTGTTGTGCAGGGGTTCCGTCGTTTTGACGGAATCAATACCCTAGTCGACTGCGCTATGGATTCTGTCAAAACGACGGAACCCCTGCACAACGGAGACAAACGGAAACCATTTGCACTGGATGATGCAATGGTGATGGAAACAGAAATCTATGGTTTCAGTTTGTGTCAGTCAGGGCTCCGTTCCGACAGAAAGCTCCGACAGAACGTCGGAACGGAGCCCTGATGCAGATGTGAACGCAGCCCTAACTGAGATTAATTCTGGTACAGAATTTAACATGCTTTGTTCTATGCTTGGTTCTGCGTATTTATGTACTGAGCTTGGTTCTGAGTATTTATGTACTGAGATTTACATTTCTTAGTTCTGGTACCGTATTTATGAACTTAATTCTAGTACCTTATTTATGAATGGAACTTGGTTCTGATGCAGTATTTACATAATAAGCTTTATTCTGGTACCACCCTACACCCCCAGGCCATTTGGCCCTTAATCTGGCACTGTCCTAGTCCCCATTGCTGTTGCCATTACTATCATTGTCGGAGTAGTATTGAATACAGCAATTAACCCCTTCCCTCTTTAGCCACTTTTGACCTTCCTGACAGAGCCTCATTTTTCAAATCTGACATGTGTCACTTTATGTGGTAATAACTCCGGAATGCTTTCACCTATCCAAGCGATTCTGAGATTGTTTTCTCGTGACACATTGCACTTTAAGTTACTGGCAAAATTTGCTCGATATGTTCAGTATTTAATTGTGAAAAAATTAGCATTTTTCTCAATTTAAATGTATCTGCTTGTAAGACAGGCAGTTATACCACACAAAATTGTTTCTAATTAACATCACCCATATGTCTACTTTAGATTGGCATCGTTTTTTGAACATCCTTTTATTTTTCTATGACCTCACAAGGCTTAGAACTTTAGCAGCAATTTCTCACATTTTCAAGAAAATTTCAAAAGGCTATTTTTACAGGGGCCAGTTCAGTTGTGAAGTGGTTTTGAGGGCCTTATATATTAGAAACCCCCAAAAAGTCACCCCATTTTAAAAACTTCACCCCTCAAGTATTCAAAACAGCATTTAGAAAATGTCTTAACCCTTTACACATTTCACAGGAATTAAAGCAAAGTAGAGGTGAAATGTACAAATTTCATATTTTTTTGCAGAAATAAATTTTTAATAATTTTTTTTTTATAACACAGAAGGTTTTACCAGAGAAATGCAACTCAATATTTGTTGCCCAGTTTCTGCAGTTTTAGGAAATATCCCACATGTGGCCGTAGCGTGCTACTGGAATGAAGCACCGGCCTCAGAAGCAAAGGAACACCTAGGGGATTTTGGAGCCTTATTTTTGTTCGAATATATTTTAGGCACCATGTCAGGTTTGAAGGGCTCTTGCAGTGCCAAAACAGTGAAAATCCCCCAAAAGTGACCCCATCTGGAAAACTAGACACCTCAAGGAAATTATCTAGGGGTGTAGTGAGCATTTTGACCGCACAGGTTTTTTACAGAAATTATTGGAAGTAGGCCGTGAAAATTAAAATCGACATTTCTTCAAAGAAATTGTAGGTTTAGCGATTTTTTTTTCTCATTTCCACAAGGACTGAAGGAGAAAAAGCACCGTAAAATTTGTAAAACAATTTCTCCCGAGTAAAACAATGCCCCACATGTGGTAATAAACGGATGTTTGGACACACGGCAGGGCTTAGAAGGGATGGAGTGCCATTTGGCTTTTGGAGTCCACATTTAGCAGGAATGGTGTGCGGAGGCCATGTCACATTTACGAAGCCCCTGAGGGGACAAAACAGTGGGAATCCCCCCACAAGTGACCCCATTTTGGAGACTACACCCATTGAGGAAATTATCTTGGGGTATAGTGAGTGATTTGACCCCACAGTTTTTTTGCAGAAATTATTGGAAGTAGGCCCTGAAAATAATAATCTACAATTTTTCAAAGAAAATGTAGGTTTAGCTAATTTTTTCTCATTTCCAGAAGGACTGAAGGAGAAAACGCACCACAAAATTTGTAAAGCAATTTCTCCCGAGTAAAACAATACCCCACGTGTGGTAATAAACGGCTGTTTTCATTTTCTCATGTTCGATGTTGCAGAGTGAAAATGGGATTTTTTTCCATAGATATGCCAATATGTGGTGCCCGGCTTGTGCCACCATAACAAGACAGCTCTCTAATTATTATGCGGTGTTTCCCAGTTTTAGAAACACCCTACATGTGGCCCTAATCTTTTGCCTGGACATATGACAGGGCTCAGGAGTGAAGAGTACCATGCGGAGTGGAGGCCTAATTTGGCGATTTACAAAGTATTGGTTCACAACTGCAGAGGCTCAGATGTGAAATAATAAAAAGAAACCCCTGAGAAGTGACCCCATTATGGAAACTGCACCCCTCAAGGCATTTATTAAGGGGTGTAGTGGGCATTTTCACCCCACAGGTCTTTCCCATAAATGAATGCACCGCGGATGGTGCAAATTAAAAATTTATATTTTTCCCTAGATATGCCATTCAGTGGCAAATATGTCATGCCCAGCTTATGACGCTGGAGACACACACCCCAAAAATTGTTAAAAGGGTTCTCCCGGGTATTACGATTCCATATATGTTGAAGGAAACTGCTGTTTGGGCACGCTGTAGGGTTCAGAGTCGAGGGAGCACCATTTGGCTTTTGGAGAGCGGATTTTGCTTGGTACTATATTTGTTTGAGTATTGCTGGTGTTTCCATTTATAATGTGGGGGTACATGTAAGCGGGGCGGAGTATATAAGGGGCATAGTCAGGTGGTATAATAATGGGGTAAAAAAAAAGAATAAAATAATCCATAGATGTGTGTTACGCTGTGAAGCAATCCTTTCTGCACAGGCCGGTGTCGCACTGATAAATGGTGTCATTTCTTATCCCCCTTTTGGTCCACACTCCGCACCTTTGTAGTTTGGGGAATTTTGCTGGGAAAGTGTTGTCCTGGTATAATACGGGCACCGTCGCTTCCAGCGGATATGTTTGGGCTCTCCCCTTCCTGGTTCCCTAATTTTAGGTCCTTGATAAATCGCCTCTTGAAACAGAAGAAATGTTCCCCTCGGGCACAACTGCATATTTTTTTATTTCCTGACTTATTGGGGCCATAACTAATTTTATTTTTGATAGACGTAGCGGTATGAGGGCTGGTTTGTTGCGGGACGAGCTGTAGTTATTATTGGTACCATTTTGGGGTACATGCAACTTTTTGATCACCTTTTATCCTATTTTTTGGGATGCCAGGTAAACAAAAAAAGCAATTCTGGCACAGCTTTTTTTGGTTTTTTTTATACAGCGTTCACCATGCGTTATAAATTACATGTTAACTTTATTCTGCGGGTCAGTACGATTCCGGCGATACCTATTTTATAGGACTTTTTTATGTTTTACAACTTTTTGCACAATAAAATTACTTTTGCAAAAAGAATGTATTTTTTCTGTCGCCAAGTTGTGAGAACCATAACTTTTTAATTTTTTTGTCGACGGAGGTGTATGAGGGCTTGTTTTTTGTGGGACGAGCTATAGTTTTTATAGGTACCATTTTTGGATACATGCGACTTTTTGATCACTTTTTATTCTAATATTTGTAGGGCAAAGTGACCAAAAAACAGAAACTCTGGTAAAAAATTTTACGTTTTTTTTTATGCTGTTCACCGCGTGCAATAAATAATATAATATTTTGATACCTCAGGTCGTTACGGTCGTTGCGATACCAAATACATATGATTTATTATTATTTTTCAATAATAAAGGACTTGATAAGAGTAAAAGGGGGATTGTGTTTTATTTAATTATTTGAAACTTTTATTGTTTTCAAACTTTTATTTTTTTGCACTTTTTTTTACACTTTTTTATACTTTTTTTTACACTTTTTCTCAAATCCCACTAGGGGACTTGAAGGTCCAATGGTCAGATTTTTTTTTTCTAATACATTGCACTACCTATGTAGTGCAATGTATTAGATCTGTCAGTCATTCACTGACAGCAAGCTGATTAGGCTTCGCCTCCCGGCGGGGCCTAAATCGGCTTCCGTAATGGCAGAGCAGGAGACCATTGTGTCTCCTGTTGCCATAACAGCAGTCGCCAGTCCTGATTGCCTGACAGGGCTGGCGATCTGCTAGCAACCGCTACGATTCAGCAATCGCTTTTCATTGCTGCATCAAAGGGGTTAATGGCAGGGATCGGAGCTAGCTCCGGTTCCTGCCGTTACAGGTGGATGTCAGCTGTACAGTACAGCTGACTTCCACCGCTGATGACGCCGGATCAGCTCCTGACCCGGCGCCATCTTGCCGGCAGCTACGGAAGCCGATCAGGCTCCGCCGCCAGGCGGATCTTGACCGGCTTCGGTGCTAGGCAGACCTGGAGGCCAGTATTAGGCCTCCGGTTGCCATTGCAGCCACCGGAACCCCGTCAATTTCATTGCTGGGGTTCCGATGAGCTGCAAACACCTTAAGTGCAGCGATCGCGTTTGAGCGCTGCACTTAAGGGGTTAATGGCGGGGATCTAAGCAAATTTCGGTCCCCGCCATTACAGTCGGATGTCAGCTGTAAGATACAGCTGAGATCCGACGATGATGGCACCGGCTCAGCTTCTCAGCTTCTAAGTATACGACATTTTGCGGGAAGCACTGGCTTTCCATGACGTATATTTACGGCAAATGTCGGGAAGGGGTTAAATGGCAGTCTATTATGTCTAAAGCAAGTCAATCATGTCAACAGAATGTCAAAAACCATTCATATTCTTCTGTCATTAACCCGTTAGTGACCAGCCCATAGTGTTTTTACGTCGGTCACTAACAGGCCTTTTTCGGATGCAATAGACTTTTTATGTCGCTGCATCGGAATAAGTAAACAGGGAACTGTCAAATCTCCCTGCTCTCAGCTGCCAGAGGTAGCTGAGGGCTGGGGGCATCCCAGCTCGAACGTGTAAGATCGATATTAGTATCGATCTCACCCGTTTAACCCTTCAGATGAGGTGCACAATAGCATGCACCACATCTGAGTGGTTTTAGAGAGAGGGAGGGAGCTCCCTCTCATCCCGGCGATAAGATCGCCGAGTGTCTGTGTCTCCGATGGCAGCCGGGGGCCTAATAAAGGCCCCCAGGTCTGCCTGTAATGAATGCCTGCTAGGTCATGCCGGAGGCATGACCTAGCACATGCCTGTCCGTTTTACACGGACAGGCAGTAATACACTGCAATACAGAAGTATTGCAGTGTATTCTAATAGTGATCGTATAATTGCATAGTGAAGTCCCCTAGTGGGACTAGTAAAAAAGTGAAAAAAAAAGTTTAATAAAAAGTGAAAAAAAAACAAAACTCACCTTTTCCCCCTTACAAACTGCTTTATTATTAACAAACAAAATAAAGTAAAAAAAGTTACACATATTTGGTATCACCGCGTCCGTAACGATCCCAAATATAAACTTATTAAATCATTTAACACACACGGTGAACGTCGTAAAAAAATAAAATAAAAAAACATGCAAAAATTGCTGTTTTCTTTGAATCCAGCCTTAAAAAAAATGTGATAAAAAGTGATCAAAAAGTCGCATCTACTCCAAAATGGTACCGATAAAAACGATTAGAAAGAAAGCCCTCCAATTACATCGGCAAAAAAATAAAATCGTTACGGCTCTTCAAATATGGAGACACAAAAACAAATAATTTTGAAAAAAAAGTGTTTTCACTGTGTAAAAGTAGTAAAACATACAAAAACTATACAAATTTGGTATCGTTGCAATCGCAACAACCCGCTGAATAAAGTTGTTGTGTTATTTATACCATACGGTAAACGGCGTAAATTTAGGATGCAAAAAAGTGTGGTGAAATTGCTGGTTTTTTTCTATCCCCCCCCCAAAAAAGTTAATAAAAGTTAATCAATAAATAATATGTACCCCAAAATGGTGCTATTAAAAATTACAACTTGTCCCGCAAAAAACAAGACCTTATACAGCTAAGTCGACGCAAAAATAAAAAGTGTATAGCTCTTTGAATGAGACAATGGAAAAACGTAAAAAATGGCTTTGTAATTAACGTCTAAAATAGGCGGGTCATTAAGGGGTTAAAGGCTTTAAGCACCCAGAAAGGGCACTGAATTCAGATCAAGACTGTAATACCAATGGTGGTGAACACTTACAAACTGATCTGCCAGTTCAGTCTGGCATGATGATGGTCGGATCATTCATATGAATGATCCCACGTTCAATTGTGGCTGATCCAAATCTTATCAGCTTAACAGAATAGTCCATATAAAAAAAACTTCTCTTCAAGTATCAGAATAGGGACAAAAACAGCACAACAATTTCTCACTGTTACTCTGTAAATTATTTATGTGTATATTAAAAAGCGTTAAACATAAAAAAGTATGCATCCTATGGAAAAAAAAACGATTAAAAAGCTGCTGACAGTCACATATAAAGAATATTAGAACTGGAGATATGTGAGATAATGTGGGCAGACAGTTTTCTGGACGTTGTCATCGTAATCCCATTAAAAACCTCTTCAGTCGGCCTTCCTTCCTGAAATGCAAGCAAAAGTAGGTACTAGAGACTTTAGGTTTAGTTCCCCTTTAAGAAGATGTAGAAACCTTGACCATTGTAAGTCTGAACAATAATTATTTTTATAAAATTGACAAGGTACCCTTTAAACTGTACATGACATGTGCACTTATGTGAGACTGTGTGAGGTATGTCTCTGCATCAACCTCTGCCACCAGCTACTGACACATTTGAAATGTGCCCATACATCATTCACTGACAACTGCCGCACAGCAGCTGTGAGAGCTACTCCTTTCGCATTACACTCAGTTTTTCCAAGCTATTCAGAATAGGACATCGTTTGAGTTACTGATTGTCAATCTCTACAGAACAGACAGTATGGACATATTATAGTAAGCAGCAAATGAAGCGTTAAGAGAAAAGACTGTGGTATAAAGTTTACTGGATACGGCTACGTGATGAAAGGTAGAGGAGTTGATGGTGAAAGCATGAGGACATAATACATGTTCCATGTGTCAGTAGATATTTTCACTCCCCAGATCAAGGTTTCATAATACAACCTTATCATATTTCTTTCAAGTTACTTTAGAATCTGTGAACTCTGTGATCTGTAAAACTACTTAACATGTCTGTATACAAATAACCTGCAGACAGCTCCCAGCTCCAGATTTCAACACTCATCTACTGGAGGGCATCTAAATCATGAAGCCAAAATCATTCAAAGTACAGAACAGGGATGACCGAGAAAAAAAGCGACTTAAAACCGCCACAAGCATCTTCTAAAAAAAAATCATTGCAAACAATTGGATATTAAAAAGCAACCTTCTACTTCACAATAAAAAGATAGCAAAGATGAAAAAAATAGTTTATGAATTATGTCAATTGTTCATGTTATTCTACAATAATGATACTGTAACCCTTTCCATCACATACCTTTTTTTCTATCTTCTCTTGCTGTTTTTTTCCTGTAGTAAAGCATATCTCTAAACGCTGCTAATAGCAGCTCAGGCAAGATGGCTGCCTCCATATCAACGTAGAGAAAATAGAATTAAAAACAATCTACAATCAAAAAATAAAAACAGGTTAAAATGAAAGAATAAATATCACTTTGTGATTTTGATGTGCTGAGTGGGATAACCTTTTTAAATGTCATTTAGGTTCTCTCTGAGATATCTGCTTAACTTTCCTGAGACTGGGTCACCATTTATTTTTCTGTAGACAGGCTATAAAATTGTGCTTGTGTGTTTTTTTTTGTGTTTTTTTTTTTTTTAGTTCTGATATATTGCCCAGGAGCATGCAGGATTGATTAAAAATCTTGAATCATTGATATTACACTATTATTTTTTATGTGACAATGTACACCACCGTTCAAAAGTTTAGGGTCACTTAGAAATGTCCTTATTTTTGAAAGAAAAGCACCGTTTTTTTTTCAATGAAGATAACATTAAATTAATCAGAAATACACTCTATACATTGTTAATGTGCTATATGACTATTCTAGCTGCAAACGTCTGGTTTTTAATGCAATATCTACATAGGTGTATAGAGGCCCATTTCCAGCAACCACCACTCCAGTGTTCTAATGGTACATTGTGTTTGCTAACTGTGTTAGAAGGCTAATGGATGATTAGAAAACACTTGAAAACCCTCGTGCAATTATGTTAGCACCGCTGTAAACAGTTTTGCTGTTTAGAGGAGCTATAAAACTGACCTTCCTTTGAGCTAGTTGAGAATCTGGAGCATTACATTTGTGGGTTCGATAAAACTCTCAAAATGGGTAGAAAAGGAGAGCTTTCATGTGAAACTCGACAGTCTATTCCTCTTCTTAGAAATGAAGGCTATTCCATGCGAGAAATTGCCAAGAAACTGAAGATTTCCTACAACGGTGTGTACTACTCCCTTCAGAGGACAGCACACACAGGCTCTAACCAGAGTAGAAAGAGAAGTGGGAGGCTCAGCTGCACAACTGAGCAACAAGACAAGTACATTAGAGTCTCTAGTTTGAGAAATAGACGCCTCTCAGGTCCTCAACCGGCAGCTTCATTAAATAGTACCCGCAAAACGCCAGTGTCAACATCTACAGGGAAGAGGCGACTCCGGGATGCTGGCCTTCAGGGCAGAGTAGCAAAGAAATGCCATATCTGAGACTGGCTAATAAAAGGAAAATATTAATATGGGCAAAAGCACACAGACATTGGACAGAGGAAGATTGGAAAAAAGTGTTATGGACAGACGAATCAAAGTTTGAGGTGTTTGGATCACACAAAAGAACATTTGTGAGACGCAGAACAACTGAAAAGATGCTGGAAGAGTGCCTGAAGCCATCTGTCAAGCATGGTGGAGGTAATGTGATGGTCTGGGGTTGCTTTGGAGCTGGTAAAGTGGGAGATTTGTACAAGGTAAAAGGGATTTTGAATAAGGAAGGCTATCACTCCATTTTGCAACGCCATGCCATACCCTGTGGACAGCGCTTGATTGGAGCCAATTTCATCCTACAACAGGACAATGACCCAAAGCACACCTCCAAATTATGCAAGAACTATTTAGGGAAGAAGCAGGCAGCTGGTATTCTATCTGTAATGGAGTGGCCAGTGCAGTCACCAGATCTCAACCCCATAGAGCTGTTGTGGGAGCAGCTTGACCGTATGGTACGCAAGAAGTGCCCATCAAGCCAATCCAACTTGTGGGAGGGCCTTCTGGAAGCATGGGGTGAAATTTCTCCCGATTACCTCAGCAAATTAACAGCTAGAATGCCAAAGGTCTGCAATGCTGTAATTGCTGCAAATGGATCATTCTTTGACGAAAGCAAAGTTTGAAGGAGAAAATTATTATTTCAAATAAAAATCATTATTTCTAACCTTGTCAATTTCTTGACTATATTTTCTAGTCATTTTGCAACTCATTTGATAAATATAAGTGTGAGTTTTCATGGAAAACACAAAATTGTCTGGGTGACCCCAAACTTTTGAACGGTAGTGTATACCAGGTGTTATATTTAGTACATCTTGATAGAAGGTAGAGTTGAAGGAAGTGTCATACATACAGAATAGGCAGTCCGTAGATGGTGCTGATTCGCCATCACATTCAAATCATTGAGGACAGGGAGAACCCAGCATAGGTTCAGACAGCCCATAGGGAAGAATCAGCCTTAGCTGGTCTAACCCTTTCATAGACCCAATTGTAGATGTGTGAGCTGTGCCTGTAAGCCCTTAGTTGTGTAAAATATCTGTCTTTATCGAAAGAAAAAACAGGTTGTTATATTATCAATTGCAATTTATTACTTTTTTAATTATCTTTTATTACAAGTTTCATGATAGGCAATAAATACTGTTTAGTCTAATTTGTAGAAGGACCAAACAATTGGTAAAATATATTATAACTAATAATAAGACAATATACAGTCAACTGCTTAATAACAAAAACAACAAACACACAAAAATAAAATATATACTGGGACGTTGACTAAAAAAGGGAAAATGATCACATAAATAATTATGTAAGATATGGAGGCAAAAACACTAAACTGTTGTTGTTATTAATATTATTTACAAAGTGCCATTAGTTTTTATAACTATTTACATAGCATAATATTGGGGTAACAAATTATAAAATTTACAAAACAACTCAAAACAAATCAAAACCATGAGATACAGTAATTGGAAGCCCTGCCCAAATGTGCTTAAAATCTATAAGAAGAGTTTTTATCTCTAGGGAATAGATAAAAGGTTTCAGGTAAAATGTGTGGGCAGCTCTAAACGTGTCAGGTGAGGCAGTGTTGGAATACCATTTGAGGTAGACTTGTAGGCCAGGTTAAAAGTGTGTCGGAAGAGGTGAATTTTCAATGTGGGTTTGAAGGTCTGAAGGTTTTGTGTCGGATGGAATGAGTGAGGGAGTTCTGAAGAGAAGGGAAGTATTAGAGAAGTCGTGTATGTGAGAATATGAGGAGATGATAAGTGTGGTGCAGGGAAGGTTGCCTTGGGCAGACCAGAGGTTGTGTGTAGGATGGTATCTGGGAAATAGAGAATGAAACAAAATTGGATTGAGCATTGTAGTCACAACACATTATGACAGTGAGATGTTTACTCCTTCATGACGAGACAGTATTTATCAATATTTGGTACGTGTCGTAATATTTGGTACATTTTTCATCTTTTTTTTCCACTACATATAGTGTGCTATTTCTATATGTTTTAAAAAAATAAATAAATACCCATTTATATGAGAAGTATTACGTTTACAGGGAACACAATTTAAAAAAAAATATGTAAATGCATTTAACTTTGCACCCCTATAAATATAAATACATTTTTGTGTCTCTAAAATGTAGTATAAATCACTGTCTCCTCCTGTATTGTGCACACACTGCTCACTGAGCGATGTGTATATAACAATCGAGAAGGTAGGAGCAGTGAGAAACTGCTTCTGTCTTCTCTTCAGTGTCAGTGACCGCAGACTCCCCCCTTCTGCTGCTGCACAATTGCAGACCTCTAAGAGATATATAGACTATTAGTGGCAGCAGATAGCTAAAGTGAAAATTTTTAATTCAAAATAATGTTGTGTATGGTTACGTTTCTTCTTCCTAGTAACAAAACTTCAGTGCTCTTTAGTTTGGTTACCACACATTCTTGAATTGCCACTTGTGGGAGGCTGTAACATTCATGGCTCTAGGAATTAATAGTCTAGAGACATAAAAGACATTGCCAGGCAGTGATGTTTAATAACAGACAAGGATGTTCAGTGATTTGCTTGACTTAGTAGGTAAGGAACCTTCCATGTGTCCCAGATGAAGAGATATGTCTAGCCCTGTCATTTGGGAGTAGAAAGGCTTATCTTGTTTTACCTAAAAAAAAATCCCTCATATTTACTTACCTATATTTTTAATATCTGACATCGAGTGAGCTTGACTATTGAAATACATACATCTCCAAATCCCATTAGGTAATTTGAAATAGAATGTCTTGTATTTGGTTGATCAACCCAATGTTATGTTGTGACATAATAAGATATTTGTTATGTGATCTAACAAAGCACACAGTGACAAATAACTGCGGCAGAAATGTGGTCTATTTTTTTAGTTTTTTATTTGTCTTCTGTTAATTACAGGTGAAGATGTTTTATGTATATTTATTTTCTACCCGAAATAAAAAATAGCTATTGCAATACATACCTCCAAACATTTGCATCCCAAATTATGGAACTCTTTAAGCCCTGCACCCAATCCGCCCAGGAATGCCCACAAAACATCCCATGAATGCCCATTCTTATGCAAATGCCCATAATCCCCATCTACTTTACGACCGCTTTGCAGAACAATACCATGAAACCGGGATGGTTGGGAGTTATGCTAATAAGAGCCATACTAAGGCCATAACAAAGACCTAAAATTAAAAGTACATCAGCCTACTAGAATTTTGAGTACATTCCATCCCTGACTGGTCTGATTGCATTTGTGTCTGTTTATATTCACCAGTGCTGACCAAGGACTTTAATTTACACGCCCTAGTGATTTCACTAATGCAGAATTGTAATAACTATGTCTGAGAGTTCAATTGAAGTTATGAGACCTATTATAACATATTGGAGTGAAATATATCTCAAATATATCTGGCAAATGGCAGCAATGCCATTGTCCAATATGTCTAAATACCACATATATTTCATAAATATACAAGAGAACATACCTCTACTGCGGACTTAAGTAAAATGAATAAATGACAGTATATAATAGTAAATAATGAATTCATAATAGCACAAATACAAATCTATTTAATTGTATTTCACTTTTGCCTATGTTCACTTTTGTCTTCTTTGGGGTAATTTTTTCTGCACAACAAATAAAAGTTGTTTTGGATTACAATACAATAAGTATACACTGTTTTTCAATAAAATTAAAGGGAACCTATCACGTCCATCATACAGGCCGATCAAAAGATAAAAAGATAAAGAACAACCTGTATTTTATTAATTTAAATGGACACTAACTTTTCAAACAACTCATGCTAATCTAATAGTGTAGCTGATATAGATCAACGTTGTATTTTACTTACTGTTAAAATGTAGTTGTTTTATACATGCAAATTGTTTGAAGTTACTGCCACTAGGCGTTTCCCTTCCTGTAGTCTGCTGTCCACCCGCTGTTGTCAAGCAAAATCCATCCATAGTTACAGAGCAGATTTAAGGGGCTGCAGAAAGTGGGGGTGTGTTTTTGGACTGCCTGCCTATGCAATTATATTGAGATGGGAGGGGGAGCAGAAGGAGGGAGCAGGGAGAGAAAGACACAGACACACTGCCCATACAAGTTCATAGAGGGGGAGCAGGAGGAGGGAGTAGGAGCAGAGTGAGAAAGACATAGATGGTAAGATTTATATGTCACCCCAGGGCTGGATTCTCAGCTACACTGCTCATTACTGCTGTATAATCTCCTCTAAGCTGCTGCTTTTATATATTTGATAGATAAAGATAGGAGAGCAGGATTCTCCTCTTCTATGTGTGCAGTGTATAGAAGATGTGATAGCCATTAGGCTCCGCCCACCAGCTCAGAGACAACTGACAATTAAAGAGGGAGCCAGCAGAGGGGAAAACTTAAAAAATGCAGAATCCAAGTCATATATTGGCTAGATATAGTTTTATTCCTCATGTACACGCATATGACAGCTTATTATGAGAAGTCCCCTGATAAGTTAGGTGCACTTTAAGTCCCTCTGGGTTTGAGAGTCTAGTGGGCGGTCCTACTGAGTAATTTACAGCTATTTCTGTATTCACACTGATACTTGGTGTCAGTGGTTGAGACGGCCCACTGGACACTTTAGCCTACAGTGAGCATTGATTTGAATGAATAAATGACACTGTACTGTAAATTTTTGCACAAAACTGTATATCAGTCTGCTTAGCATCTCCTGCTCTATAACAAGCTGCCTGTTGATAGGACATTGTGTTCAGCGTGACGGTTTCCCTTTAAAGAAAATCTAGTACCATTCACTTTGTTTCCCACATACTCATGGCTCTTTTTCATTGCCTTGACATCTTGAAATGCGTATAGGTGTCCTGGGATATAATTCAAGTCTTGGATTTAAATAAAGAAGCTGTATAAAATCAGTACTTAATAAAATCCCCCTAGTGGCAGTAACCGACATCCAGAACTGAGTGAAGAAAAGAAGGTGATTTGGAGCGCTTTGTCAAAGAAAATAAATATTATGAAATTAATCTTCAATACATTTTTAGCCTATTAAGATTAAGAAAAAAACACATAAAATAATCAGTACAATTTAATACATTTGGAATTAAAACAAGTGTATGACTGATATAAATGTATGTGTTAAAAGGACACCTAGTCCTTGCTCCATATTATATATATCCAATATTTATAACCAATATTACAGATTATGAACTGTAACAGGAAATCTAATGATTGTTATATCCTTAGAAAGTAAGTGAACATCAATTTTAAAGACCATTTCAGTTTGCATACGATGCTGTATATGTATCGCCCCCCCCCCCCCACATTTTATAATGACCCCCACTAAACCTAAACTTTGGGCTTGCATAAAATTTTTTACAACTATATATGTTTGACAAACAAGACTAGTCCATCATATTCATAATATAAAGGTTCTAATAGGGTCTAAATAAACGTTTATCCCCCTGCACTCATTTTGGGAAGAAGACTGGGATGTGTTCTGTTTTTACATACGTTCATCCCTACAGGCTGCTTTTCGGATGTGATATTTACTATGTACATATTTTCACAGCCATGCAAACGTCTTTGAAAAGTCGATATTAGGAAGGATTACATGGTTTGTGCTAGTTTAGTCATATTTCCTAAAATGCCAAGAACATTATTTAAATAGAATTTCTTTGGTAATGTTAAATGGTTCACTATCATTCTCCCTCTTTTATGTCTTTTAAAGGGTATGTCCAACTATACACAGGGATTGTTTGTTATCAAACCAGAGAATATTATCAATCAAGACTATATACAAAGCTGCTTCATGCTTCTTATACTAGATGCATTGGAGCAATAAGCAATTGGTTGTTATGGTGGACATATCCATTTAGGTATTATTACCTTCACTGTAATGTAACACTTTGTACCACTAAATGACTGTTCTTTTGTCCTGTTGATTTCAGGGTGCTGGTTGCACTGCTCTTGTTGTAGCTGTGGTTGCAAGAAAGCTAGAACTTACCAAAGCAGAGAAACATGTTCACAATTTCATGATGGATACTCAGCTCACTAAAAGAGTAAGTAAGCATTGGTCATTATTGTATTATTATTTTAATTCAAAGGAAAAACAACCAGTAAAGATTTACATCCAAGAACATAGATAGATATTCGTGGTATTATTTATAGTCCACCACATAGATAATAGTGATTTTGAATGCGTTCTTCGTAATATTTTTGACAAAAAAAAAGTATAGATCCGGAGTATATATAAAATGTAACTTTTACTGGTTTTTGTTAAAACATTTATAATTTACGACATATGCACATAAAAGCTTTTCATATGCCAAAGTTGCATGCAATTTTTCATGTATTTTTCATAATCTGCATTTTCAAGATGATTTTTAAGACCGCAAATAAGTCCACCTTAATAAGGTTTCTAAATCTGAATTATTTAATTATTGTTCACTTCAGAAGGTTCTCCCGCAAATATTTGTTTTTTTTTGCTTTGCATGAAAGACATATAGGGGTGATATAAAGATTTTTAGGGCGGTTGCCCTCCTATCCCTTTTTTGTCCTTTTAACAATTGTCTCCGATGCCAGGTTTTTGGTGAACTTCTGATGTTAGATAGGTATTCTCCCAACGCGTTTCCTCCTGACCAAATGATTCCTCAGGGGAGATAGGTCAAAAAGTGCATCTTCATCCAAGTTCATGGGAGGCTGCATAAAGATTAGTGTAGCTGTCTAGCTAGGAAAATTGCTTTCTTGTGAAAGCATGCTTGCAGTGGCAAGAGATCAGGCTTCCCGTCTGGGAAGTTAGTAACAACGTCCGTGTCTGATGTCACTCAAATGAGGAATTCCCTGTCTCTTTTATATCCGGTTCTTCCCCCGAATCCTCCCACTAAACAAACTCCCCCCCATGACGTTTGGGGGGCATGTGTCTTGTATGGGGCGATGACCCGCCGCTGCCCCAATCCACGTCAGGGCCGAGCTCCCCGCTGTCTCTCCTAAAGAGGAGATATACCCGGTCTGCAGACGCGTAGTCAGGGAAACGGAGATAACTCTGCCCCTTCGTATGTGACGTGGCAGCCAGACACTGGCTGCGACGTTACATCAGTTTCCCTCTCAACTGTCAAGTCTCCAGCGTCTTATGCAGATGCTGCAGATCTGTGTTAGAGTGGGTGATTAGACAGGAAAATCCGGTCTATCTGTGAGAACAGAGGGCTCGGCCGGTCAGCGTAGTAGGGGTGGACTAGGGGGAACGAGTTTCATAAGGGACTGTGTTCGCGCTGGGTGCCTGAGTGCCGGGACAAGACCGGCACCCATGCATCCCCCACACAAAGACAAGGTCCCAGGATAACTGCGGAATAGACTCATTTATTTTGGAGGAATTTATTTAGTATACTCAGTGGTTTTAAGTTTTAGGATATTAAATGGCAAGAGTGCTAGTTGTAACACTATTTATAAAGCAAGTATTAATTGCAAAGGTAGGTGGTGTCTTATTTTTTATTTTAAATTTTAAATAATTTATTCACTGAGATTCATAATAGCTTTTTTGAGAGAGTCTGGTTACTCAATAAGGGATGCGTACAGAATTGGTTCAGATGAAACATCCAAAATCCAGCTGTTCATTAAGCCCATTCGGTACGGTTGATCCCAATTTAAAAATCCATTTTGACTTTCTCTGTAATAATATTCTATCGATATCCCCACCTCTAATAGATGGTTGTAACCATTCTATTATTGTAAATCGGAGGCAACTTGGGTCTCCTTTATGTTTGAGATAAACGTGACGAGAAACTGGTTTGTCCCTTTTTAACAAAAACCAGTAAAAGTTACATTTTATATATACTCCGGATCTATCCTTTTTTTTTTATCCAAGAACATAGAGTCAGATTTACTTTTGGTGCTGCGCCTGACTTCTGGCCTAAGTTGCACCTTCTTTTTGGTGCAAATCATTTTCGACACATTTATGAATGACATGCACCAAAAAGAACAGACGTTTGCAATTTGACCAACGAGGGGGCTTGGCTTAGCGGACAAGGGTGTGTGGCCGAAGATTTAAAGTAAGGCAACTACTAGGTAGTAAAAAGACAGTAAGAAGTGTCTAATTGTGTGCCAAATTTATCATTCAGAATGAGCCACTGTGATAAATTTAGCGCATCTAGTCTAATATTTAGCTGTATAAATTTAAGACTGTATTCGTAAATCTGCACCATAGGTTTCAAAAATAAGGGCTGCCCACAAAATTCCAGAAGGCATGGTGCATGGTATGATGCGTTCCCTCCCTAACTCCTAGTTTCCTTCCTATGCTTTTGCTTTCTCTCTTACTCATTGACCCAAGGGCTTTTAACCTATCGTACTTCCACTTTGTGCTATATCTGTTTTTAAACAAATCTGAGATACTGTAGGAATAAAGCTACTTAAAAAAAAGTAGTGTTATACTGTTTTAACTTGTCTTAAATGGAGTACATTAAACCTTGTATGCCTTCGACTATCTGTCTTTTTGTGAGCCATGTGTTTGCTTAAAGTGGATCTGTCACTAGTTTAGTAATTCCCTGTAACACGGGTTGTATTTAGTGGGGTTCACTGACTCGTGTCACCCACTATTACTACCTCTTTTTATTAGGGTCACTAGGGTTATGCCTAGCTTCCCTACCTTTTTCTTTGTATCAGGCTTAGCTATTTGCCTTGCTACCAAGTGTGTGTGTGTGTGTGTGTGTGTGTGTGTGTGTGTGTTTGTGTGTGTGTGATGATTCACAACACAATTTGTGTAATAAATAAAAGCAAGATTTATTAACAACACAAATCGCATTTAGACAATAAACTTAATATGTATTGAGTGCTCTGACACTACTCGTGGCACAGTATTTCAATAACCCAGTAACAGTACCTGTACAATCCAATACTACTACCCACCCACATACATAAATATATATTCACAATACACTATAAGTATACCTCAATACATATAATAACTTAATATGTACCAAGTATACTAATACTACATGTGGCAAACTACCAGTACAATATATTACAATACTATACTAACACCCCCCCCCCCCCCAACTGGCTTTAACTGGCCCTGTAACTAAGGGGTTAATCTTGTACACAAAAAGGCATGTAGGGAAAGAGAGTTGCAGCTGTATGGCGATGAAAGGGTTACAGTAGGGAGGTTTTGGTAGTGTAGTGTAGGGTTAATACAGCTTCTGCTGTATTTGTGTGTAATGTGCAGGGCTTGGGGAGGTTTAAGGGTTAAACCAATGTGCAGGTAGTGTAGGTTTAATTTGCAGGGCTATGGGAGTTGAATATGATACCAGGGGACCAGGGGTTAAATATATGGGGAGAAGGGTAGGATAATGACCAGGGGAAAAATGTTCGTTGTATAAAGGAGGGAGAGGTAAAGGGTTAACCAGGAAAAATGCTCGTTGTATAGGGTAAAGGGTTAAGTGTAGCTGCTGCTACACGTGGAGATCGTGGGTGATACTTAGGCGTTGGTGGAGCAGTGAGGGATCCGAAGGGAGCAGGAGAGGATTTACGTTGGTGTGGGCGAGCGGGAACAGAAAGAGCTCTGCAGGCCTGCTTGTCATTTTAAACCCTCTCTGTGCACTTCTGTATGACATCGCATACTCATGCACGTGCGGGGGTGGTGTGCAGGCCATAGGGTAGGAAACAAGACGTTTAAAGCAAATCTTCGGATTGTAAACAAGACAATGCAGCCGGCTGAAGCAACTGGCTTACTTCATTATATGGGTCATTTTCCCATGGGCATATGTGTAAATACAAATTCATGTCTGATGGGACAATAGATACATATATATATCTATACACATCTATATATATATAAATATATAAAACCCTTCCCTTTACATGCCCAATCTCCTAGCTAATCTAATAGGCGCTGTCACGCTAATAAGGCTTGTGAAAATTGTGTCCCAAAAAGTTAATTTTTTCAAAGTCATGAGCTTTTTTCTAAATATGCAAATGAGGCTATACTAGAGAAGTGGCTGTCAAGACCAGCAATTCTCCTAAGGTGGAGCTACCTCACAGCCTCTGACGCTGTCCTATCAGCATGAAGCGGCTTCACACAGTGTGAGAGACTGAGGGAGGGGGGTTCACTTCAAATAGCCATATCTCGGGCTGTGGACCACCTAGAACAGTGGATCTGGTGACATATGAAAGATGAGATCTTTCATATGGCACCAGGATTGCAGTTCTAGCTGTGAAACAACCAGAGGTGTCACAAGTTAAAGACACAGTCGGGAATGGAGGCGGTATACTATACTATATGATCACACTGTGTGGCTGGGCTGCGGAGGAGAACTATATGACACTGACTGGACAGCGTCATACAGAAAACATTACACCCCCCAGAGTGAAAATAATGAGTTTATTGAATTCAATAAAATGTGTTCACAAAAAAAAAACAACTGATGGGCAGCCAGGGTGTAGTACAAATCAGGCGATGGACCTTGAGGAATTATAAGCTCACAAGCACTATGCAGCCATTGTTCTATCATGTCATAAAATGTAGTAACTAGCTGAGCACTGTTCATGAAACTTATGGGCTTTTCTGGGGCTCACAATTTGCTGCTTAAGTCTAGGGCTACACAGCAACTTTTTGTAGCGCAACTTTTACACTTTAACCCCTTAGTGACCAAGCTTGTTTGGACCTTAATGACGAAGCCAAATTTGTCAAATCTGGTATGTGTGACTTTATCAGAGAATAACTCTGTGAAAGTTTTGAATATCCAAGTAATTCTGACATTGTTTTTTCGTCACATGTTGTACTTTATTTTAGTGGTAAAAGTAGACTGATACGATTTGCGGAAATAACTTAAAAAATAGAAAAATTGAAGAAATTTTGTAAAAATTATCATTTTTCCCTATTTTTAACTGCAATATGTCACATATGTACACACATACTGTACAATTTTTTTATTAAATATATATTTCCATCTCTTTACTCTATTTTGGCAGCACTTTTGAAAAAAAAAAATAATTTTTGAGCAATTTAGAGGACTTACAAGTTAAGTAATAATTTTATAAATTTTGTAGTACATTTTGTTTTCCTGCACCAAGCCAGGTTTTCATAGGCTCATAGGTGTCAGAATGGTGGAAACCCCCACAAGTGACCCCATTTTGAAAACTAGACCCCTTAAGGTATTTATTAAGGGGTGTTGTAAGTATTTTGACCCCACAGTTTTTTTGTAAGAATTCATGCAAAGCAGGCATAAAAAAATATAATTTAACTTTTTTCATAAAAGTATCACTTTGAAGACCGATTTCTTTGTAAAGCGACCATGAGAATGAAGAAACACACCCAAAAATCTATCACCCTGTTTCTCCTGTTTTCAAAAATGCCCCCATTGTGACCCTAATGCGTTGCCTGGACACACGACAGGGCCCGAAAGGGAGGGAGCACCCGGAGGCTTTCAGGACTCATATTTTGCTTGAAAATGTTTTAGGCCCCACTGTACATTTGGAGAGGTTTTGAACTACCAGAACGATAGAAACTCCCCATAAACGACCCCATTTAGAAAACTAGACCCCTTAAGGTATTTATCTAGGGGTGTAGTGAGTATTTTGACCCCACAGTTTTTTGCTAAATTTAATGCATAGCTGGTGAAATAAAATAAAAAAAACACTTTTTATATAAAAGTATCACTTTGAAGACCAATTTCTTTGTAAAGCGAACATGAAAATGAAGAAACACACCCCAAAATCTATCACCCTGTTTCTCCTGTTTTCAAAAATACTCTCATTGTTGCCATAATCTGCTTATTAGACCTGTGGCTGGGCCAAAAAGAGAGGGAGCACCCTTTGGCTTTCAGGGCACAATTGAATAAATTCTAGGCCCCATATCATGCATTTAGAGGCATTGAGCTGCCTGAACAAAAAAAAACCACGCAGAAATGACCCCATTTTAAAAACTAAACCCCTAAAGGTATTCATCTAGTGGTGTAGTGGGCATGCGGACCAAAAATTTTTTAAATGAGGAAATAATGGGTATCATTTCAGACACTATGGGTATATAATGTTTTCTTCAAGCTTTTATTACGTTTCCACATGAAATAGAGGAGACGTGGTAGAAGGTTATTTTGTTAGAAATACGCCACATTAATAAATTTGTGCGGCACAGAATAGAAGTGAAGCCGTGTATTCATAATGGATACATGTTGCTATAGACGTATTTGCCTGTACTTATGACTATGTCTTGCTGAAGAAGCAGTTGGTGCCATTATGATGTCATTGTGGACAGAATTCTGTCCTAATATAAAATCAGTCAGAGAGGAAAAAATAAACTGTACTGGAGTGACGGGCAATATCTTCAAACAAATGGAGGAAAATGTATCCAACTATGTTGCAAACTCGAGTCTGTTCACTAGATAGAAGAACACCTGCAGGGCTGTCATGACAAGGATTTTTTTTTTCAGTGACTGGTTGTACAACGTCTCTTTAGCTCCATCAATCCTTATGAGGGACGAATGTGCCAAGTGACGCGGTACACCATAACAGGCCCCTGCCCGGCAAGGTAGGAACCGCTATGTGCACAAAACAACCAATCACCTACAGAATATATAAAAGGACAGTGTCCAAAACCATCTATAGGAACAGTAAAGGATCACTAATCCCCAAAATGATGTCAGTATTTCCAGAAGAACCGTAACAAAGCCCATGGTGTATTGATAAGGAACAGCTCAATTATTAGAGATCCTCCAAATAAAAAAAAAAGATCATGCCCGTATCACGGTACAGAATTAGGAATGTAACAGCTGTATGTGGCAGGACATAGTCATAAGAACAGTCAAAATAAAAAAATTGTGGATGTGGGATTTTGTACTGGACAATTAATTCCAGCACTTGATCACCCACAAATAAATAAAAAAAATCATAAGGGGTAAAATTAGTTTCACGGTCTGAAAAAAATGTGCTCTACAACCTCTCCCACAAGAAATAATCCCTACTTGGAAAGCCCACGAACTAAAAAGAAAATATAAAGAAATTGACTCCCTAAAAAGGCCCCCAACCCATTATTTTTTTTTGTGTTAAATTCTAGTAATTTGCAACCGTGTGAAAGGTTTCGAAACAGGGATAGTTACAAAGGGCTGGTTTTGATGGACACATGGGGCAATAAAAGCGGGTATCCCTCCTCCTGCCATGCCTGCTACATACCCGACACCTTTTTTGGGGATATTTTTGGGTCTCAGTGGAGGGAATAGGGTGTAAAAAGTGGCGCTCTGAAAGCCTGCGCACATCCTCAGATTCGCAGGATTGTGCCGGTATAGTGGACTCAAAAAGGAGATGCTCAATGACCTTCTCCTGAAATTGAAGGAAAGTGAGCGTTCCTTGGGCTTTTTTGAAAATAACAAAACTGTTATAGGTAGCAACCTGGATGAGGTAGATTGCTACCTTTTTGTACCAGGCCTTATTTTTGCGCTTCACCAGGTAAGGCTGAAGCACCTGGTCGGAAAGGTCTACACCCCCCATAAATTTGTTGTAGTCTGTTACACAGACAGGTTTCTGCTTTGCAGTGGTAGCCCCCCTCTCCGTAATTGCCACAGTGGTGTCCGTGTGTACGGTGGACAGCATGTAGACATCCTTCTTGTCGGCCCACTTCACTGCAAGCAATTCCTGACTTGCAAGGGCCATGGATGTTCCCTTTCCCAAACGCCTGGACACCAACTGTTGTGGGAGTCCCACTCTGTTCTTCCGTACTGTCCCACAGGCCCCTGTATTTGCAGCATGGAGGGCTTTATAAAGGGCAACGCTGGTATAAAAATTGTCTGTATAGACGTGGTACCCCTTGTGCAGAAATGGCTCCATTAGGTTCCACACAATTTTGCCAGAGGTGCCAATAGTTTCTGGGCAGCCTGGGGTATAAATTTGGCAGTCCCTGCCTTCATAGATTTTGAAACCGCAGGTGTAACCCGTTGTGCTCTCGCAAACTTTGTACAATTTCACCCCATATCTGGCTCGTTTGGAAGGGATGAATTGACGAAAGGAAAGACGCCCTTTGAAGCTCATGAGCGATTCATCTACTGACAAATTTTTGTCAGGGGTGTACAACTTTAAAAATAAATCATTTAGAAGGGTGATTAATGGCCTTAATTTATTAAGCCGATCATAAGCTGGGTCACTTCTTGGGGGGACTTGGGAATTATCAGTAAAATGCATGAATCGCATTAGGGCCTCATAGCGGTTTCTGGACATCACTGCTGCAAATACAGGGGTAGCGTGGACAGCACTACAAGTCCAGTAGGACCGGACAGAGGGTTTTTTAACCAAACCCATATTGAGGGTAATGCCTAAAATTTTTTTTATTTCTGGGACACTTGTGGGGCTCCACATTCTGGAGTACATAGATGCAGGCTTTTGTAGAACAAACTGCCTAGCATACAGATTAGTCTGCTGGACTATCAAGTCTAGGACCGTATCACATATAAATAAATTAAAAAAATTATAGGGGGTAAAATTTTGGACGTCGACACTAATTCCTGGGGTCGCTTCAAATTGGGGTACTTGGGGGGAAAATGATAGTGCAGGATCCCACATCACGGGAGGGACTGCAACACTCGGCCCTGCACTTGACACCTCTACAGCGACTGACGTATCCACCACCATAGGACTATGGGGTTCAGCGGTGGAATTAGAATCGTCACTGTCACTGTCTGGAACAAATTCTGAAGCGGTGTCTGTTTCGCTTTCAGAAGTGTCGGAACATAGCAAGGCGTAGGCTTGCTCCGCGCTGTACATACGCTGAGACATATTTATAGATGTGTATGTATATATATATATATATATATATGCCCTATAAGTCCTAACCCTAAAGTAAACCTAAAATCCTAAAAACGACACAAATTTTTTTATTTTTTTTTATATATATATTTTTTTTATATATTTTTTTTTTTATATAACAGACGTAAAATTAATTCTAAACGGCCCTAAACACGAACGCTAAACTAGCCCTAACCCTAAAGTAACGCTAAACTAACGGTAAACTAGCACTAACGCTAAACTAGAACTAACGCTAAACTAGCACTAACGCTAAACTAGCGCTGACGCTAATCTAGCGCTGACGCTAATATAGATTTGATATATTATATATATATATATATATGTATGTATAAGAACGATGATTTTTTATCACTTTTTTTCTTTCTTCACAGCACAGGACTTAGACTGATTTCTCTCTCCTCTCAGAACAACTACAATGGGAGGAGAGAGAAACACAGCCCATGTCCTGGCTGTGTTTTGAAAACAACTGTCAGTGATCTCTGTGATAGGTTTTATCACAGAGATCACCTGATCAGGGACCAGTCACAACGGTCCCTGATTGTTGCTGTGCCAGATGACGACACAGGTAAGTTATGCAAAGCGCACTCGGGCGCCATTTTGGGGGGGGGGGAATCGGACCGTGGGGGGGGGGATCGGACCGGGGGGGGGGGATCGGACCGGGGGGGGGGGATCGGACCGGGGGGGGGATCGGACATGAAGGGGAATCGGACGGGGGGGGGCGCACTATTTACCCGTTCTCTCTCCTCTCTAAGGAGTTATTCCATGAGAGGAGAGAGAAATGGCGATTATCCGCCGGTTTAGCGTGAACGCCGTGAAATAGCGATTCACGGCGATCACGTGACCAGAGACCACTCGTTATGGTCTCTGGTCGTTGCCCCGAACTCTCAGCTACCTCCGGTAGCTGAGAGAACGGAGCCCCGATCTTTAATTTCGGCGCTACTTTAGGCTAATGCGATCACGTTAAAAGGCGTCGCATTAGCCTAAAGCCCATTAGTGAGGAACGTAAAAAGGCGTACTGTTGGTCACTAAGGGGTTAACTGTCGAGCAGCAGCTGCAGTCTACAAGAGTGAATGGAGTGGCATGCATCCTCTAGACTGCAGCTGTAGTTTAATGGTTAAAATTTGAAAAGTTGCGCTACAAAAAGTCACCGTGTTGCCCTAGTTACATAAACATAGAAAGGAGCTGCCTGCAACAGCCAACCCTATTTCCCAGCCACCACTAATATATGAAAAAAGAGTTACAATTTTATTAGCTACTTATAGCTGGACAGACCACAATTAGGATTTAAAATTATCACCAGCCGAGATCGGACAAACACATGTGTAACCTGATTGACCAGGCATATCTGCATGTAACATAGGATTATATCTTCCCTATTCAGTTAAATTGTCAGTAACCAGTAGCAGCAATAGGTCCGATCAGCGGCAGTGTCTAAAATATGAACAGCCCCCCCGACATGTTTCGCCACTAAGTAGCGTCCTCAGGGGTACACGGGGCTAATGGCGGCGCGGAATAAAGGAGATCCTGATATAGACACGTAAAATGACGTGTCAGAAGGTGTGTCGGGCCAATTGGCCTATGGCAATGAGGGAGACACAGAGGCCTCTCAGCTGTGTTCAGCCAACGAATGAATGACATGATAAGGTGCTTCAATCAGAAAGGGGAGGCGACGCATGCGCATAAGGGTGAAAGAACGACTTAGTGCATTTATCCAGATTCAAGCCGCGAATCGACTCGCGCCTGCGCAGATGCACAGAACAGTGACTTAGTACCAGAATGGCTCGTTCTAACCAACGATGCATTAGCATCATATATATTGAAACCCCTTGCCGTCTCTATAATAAAAGCGACACATTAGCAAACATTCATACACCAACAATGCCGGCATACAACGGGACAAGATAGAATGTATGTCCCCGACAGTCAGTTGCTACATTGTAATCCAAATAGCGGACTAGGTTGATAGGCTAAGGGCTACCAAGTCCAGTCAGGTCAATTCACAGCTAAAAGGTATCTCCAAAAACCCCTCTCAGGGATATGCCATACTTATGAAAATCAATCCAGGATCAATAAATACATATATATAATATATCAGTGACAATAAAGCCGCCTCCACCATGTGGTCAAAGCCATAATTAATGTAGATAGGTGGATCAGTCTAACCTTTTGATTAGAAATGATTATCATATTGTTACATTATTTTGTTATTAGTGTAAGTTCTCCACAAAACTGTAAAGAACGCTATGGCAGGTAAGTATTATCCTCAGAGGTGGATTCACCAACTTAATACCATGTCTCCATTAGGTCTGAATGAGGGTTTTACCTTCAGTGCTTTCCTTTAATTCCACAGTTGGACATCGAGAATTTCTCTCATTGATGTTTTTGTCCATACCTTTGGACCTCTGGGAATTATGTATATACATATAGAAACTACTTATAATGTGAACAATACTTACCTGCCATAGCGTTCTTTACAGTTTTGTGGAGAACTTACACTAATAACAAAATAATGTAACAATATGATAATCATTTCTAATCAAAAGGTTAGACTGATCCACCTATCTACATTAATTATGGCTTTGACCACATGGTGGAGGCGGCTTTATTGTCACTGATATATTATATATATGTATTTATTGATCCTGGATTGATTTTCATAAGTATGGCATATCCCTGAGAGGGGTTTTTGGAGATACCTTTTAGCTGTGAATTGACCTGACTGGACTTGGTAGCCCTTAGCCTATCAACCTAGTCCGCTATTTGGATTACAATGTAGCAACTGACTGTCGGGGACATACATTCTATCTTGTCCCGTTGTATGCCGGCATTGTTGGTGTATGAATGTTTGCTAATGTGTCGCTTTTATTATAGAGACGGCAAGGGGTTTCAATATATATGATGCTAATGCATCGTTGGTTAGAACGAGCCATTCTGGTACTAAGTCACTGTTCTGTGCATCTGCGCAGGCGCGAGTCGATTCGCGGCTTGAATCTGGATAAATGCACTAAGTCGTTCTTTCACCCTTATGCGCATGCGTCGCCTCCCCTTTCTGATTGAAGCACCTTATCATGTCATTCATTCGTTGGCTGAACACAGCTGAGAGGCCTCTGTGTCTCCCTCATTGCCATAGGCCAATTGGCCCGACACACCTTCTGACACGTCATTTTACGTGTCTATATCAGGATCTCCTTTATTCCGCGCCGCCATTAGCCCCGTGTACCCCTGAGGACGCTACTTAGTGGCGAAACATGTCGGGGGGGCTGTTCATATTTTAGACACTGCCGCTGATCGGACCTATTGCTGCTACTGGTTACTGACAATTTAACTGAATAGGGAAGATATAATCCTATGTTACATGCAGATATGCCTGGTCAATCAGGTTACACATGTGTTTGTCCGATCTCGGCTGGTGATAATTTTAAATCCTAATTGTGGTCTGTCCAGCTATAAGTAGCTAATAAAATTGTAACTCTTTTTTCATATATTAGTGGTGGCTGGGAAATAGGGTTGGCTGTTGCAGGCAGCTCCTTTCTATGTTTATGTATATTGTGCCCGCCAGCTACCAAGGGTCATATCCTCGTTCGCCCTAGTTACATAGTTACATATAGTTACATAGTTAGTACGGCTGAAAAAAGGCACATGTCCATCAAGTTCAACCAAGGGAAGGGAAAAGGGAAGGAAAAATTTCTACACATAGGAGCTAATATTTTTTTGTTCTAGGAAATTATCTAACCCTTTTTTAAAGCCATCTACTGTCCCTGCTGTGACCAGCTCCTGCGGTAGACTATTCCATAAATTCACCGTTCTTACTGTAAAGAAGCCTTGTCGCCTCTGCAGCTTGAACCTTTTTTTCTCCAGACGGAGGGAGTGCCCCCTTGTTTTTTGAGGGGGTTTTACAAGGAACAGGATTTCACCATATTTTTTGTATGTGCCATTAATATATTTATATAAGTTAATCATGTCCCCCCTTAGTCGTCTTTTTTCAAGGCTAAATAGGTTTAATTCTTTCAATCTTTCCTCATAACTTAAATTCTCCATGCCCCTTATTAGCTTCGTTGCTCTTCTTTGTATTTTTTCCAACTCCAGGGCATCCTTTCTATGAACTGGAGCCCAGAACTGGACTGCATATTCTAGATGAGGCCTCACTAATGCTTTGTAAAGTGGCATTATTACATCCCTGTCCCGAGAGTCCATGCCTCTTTTAATACATGACAATATCCTGCTGGCCTTTGAATTAGCTGATTGACACTGCATGCTGTTATTGAGTTTATGATTTACAAGTACACCCAGATCCTTCTCAACAAGTGAATCCGCCAGTGTAGCGCCCCCTAGGACATATGATGCCTGCAGGTTGTTGGTACCCAGATGCATAACTTTACATTTATCTACATTAAACTTCATCTGCCAAGTGGACGCCCAAACACTTAGTTTGTTTAAATCTGCCTGTAATTCATGAACATCTTCCATAGTCTGAACTATATTACATAGCTTGGTGTCATCTGCAAAAATAGAAAAATAGAAATCGTGCTATTAATCCCATCCTCTATATCATTAATAAATAAGTTGAATAATAGTGGTCCCAGCACTGAACCCTGGGGTACACCACTTATAACCGGTGACCATTCAGAGAAGGAATCATTGACCACAACTCTCTGGATACGGTCCTTGAGCCAATTCTCAATCCAATTACAAACTATATTTTCTAAACCTATAGTCCTTAATTTACCCATTAGGCGTCTATGGGGGACAGTGTCAAATGCCTTTGCAAAGTCCAAAAACACTAAATCCACAGCGGCCCCTCTGTCTAGACTTCTGCTCACCTCTTCATAAAAACAGATTAGGTTAGTTTGACAACTTCTGTCCTTAGTAAAACCGTGCTGGCTGTCACTTATAATGCTATTTATTGTCACATAATCCTGTATATAGTCCCTCAATAGCCCCTCAAACATTTTCCCCACGATGGATGTTAAGCTTACTGGTCTATAATTACCCGGGGAAGACCTAGAGCCCTTTTTGAAAATAGGCACCACATTTGCCCTGCGCCAGTCCCTTGGCACTATACCAGTCACTAGAGATTCTCTGAATATTATGAAAAGGGGGACAGAAATAACTGAACTAAGCTCTTTAAGAATTCTAGGGTGTAACCCATCTGGTCCCGGGGCCTTGTGCACATTTATTTTATTTAATTTAGCTTGGACCATCTCTACATTCATCCAATTCAGTATATCAACTGATATATTAACAGCACTGGCACCGGCTACATCAGCTGCTCCTTCTTCAGTTGTATATACAGAGCTAAAGAACCCATTTAGTAACTCTGCCTTCTCTTGATCCCCTGTGATCAACTCCCCATTACCATTATCTAGGGGTCCTACATGTTCAGACCTTGGCTTTTTTGCATTTATATGCTTGAAGAATTTTTTGGGATTTGTTTTACTATCCCTGGCCACCTGCCTTTCATTTTGTATTTTTGCTAATTTTATTACATTTTTACAGATTTTATTAAGCTCTTTATATTTTACAAAGGCTACAGCTATACCCTCAGATTTGTATTTTTTAAATGCCCTTTTTTTGTCATGTATTGCCCCTTTCACAGAAGGTGTAAGCCATGTGGGGTTTAATTTGAGTCGTTTATACTTGTTACCTGTAGGAATAAATTTTGCACTATAATAACTCAAAGTAGATTTGAAAATCTCCCATTTATCATTTGTCCCATTATTTGACATTAGTTCTTCCCAGTCTATATCCTGAATTGCCGCCCTCATCCTGGGGAAATTGGCTTTCTTAAAATTAAATGTTTTTGCCCTCCCAGCCTGCGTTTGTTTTTTACAGTATAGGTAAAATGTAACTATATTATGATCACTGTTACCGAGGTTTTCACGAACATTGACATTCCCAACAAGATCTGCATTATTAGAAATGACCAGATCCAACAGAGCTTCACCTCTAGTCGGGTCTTCCACAAACTGGCCCATAAAATTTTCCTGCAACAGGTTGAGGAAATTTCTCCCCTTTGCAGTTGAAGCCGAACCATGACACCAATTAATATCCCGGAAATTAAAATCTCCCATTATCACTACAGTACCCGCCTGTGCAGCCCGCTCCATCTGTTTATATAGCTGAACTTCCATCTCCTCAGTTATATTGGGGGGTCTATAGATTACACCAAAAGTAATTTTTTCAGTGTTTACCTCCCTTTCTAGTTCCACCCACAAGGTTTCAACCTCCTCACAGTATTCACCCACTATTGTCTCTTTCACACTTGCCTTCATATCATTTCTCACATACAGACATACACCACCACCTTTCCTATTTGTCCTGTCTTTCCGAAAAAGTGTAAAACCCTGTAGATTTACAGCCCAGTCATGTGAAGAGTCCAGCCATGTTTCAGCAACACCAACTATATCTATATTTTCTTCCAGTATCAAGGCCTCCAGCTCCCCCATTTTGCTTGCTAGACTTCTGGCATTTGTGAACATACACTTTAACTTGCCTGTCAGTTTTTCACTTTTATTATCAGAAATGTGATTTGACATTAATCGGTCCTTTTTATTTACACTGATGTTTTGTAACGAAAGGATCTCCTTATCTTGTTGTCTAGTCCTCTCCCCACATTCTGTTTCTCCCCCCACCAATATAGTCTGACCCCTCTCTAACCTGGCTACCCCTTTTTTTTCTACATTGACCTCCCTCCTCAGCCCTAGTTTAAATACTCCGCCACCCCAGCTAGAATTCTCTCCCCCAGCACAGCGGACCCCCTTCCATTTAGGTGCAAATCATCTGCAGAATACAGTTTGTACCCCAATGAAAAGTCAGCCCAGTGCTCTAGGAACCCAAATCCTTCTCCTCTACACCAAGACTTCAGCCATGCATTTAACTCCCTAAGCTCCCGCTGTCTTTCCTGTGATGCGCATGGCACAGGCAGTATTCCTGAGAATACTACTTTGGAGGTCCTTCCCTTCAGCTTGTAGCCTAGTTCTTTAAAATTATTCTTAAGGCTCCTCCACCTACCATTTATTCTGTCGTTGGTACCGACATGGACCACGACAGCTGGATCATCACCAGCCCCTCCCAGCATTTTGTCCACCCGTTCCACCACATGCCGAACCCTGGCACCAGGGAGACAGCAAACCATTCGGTTGAGGTGGTCTTGGCGACAAATAATTCTATCCGTCTTCCTGATTATAGAATCCCCTACGACTATCAATTGTCTTGGCTTACCTGCATTACCATCCCGCCGACTACTAGCTGGGCTGTTCTCCCGGCTGTTAGGGAGATCCGTATCCACTAGGGCTGCCATTTCTGAGACTGACACCCTCGCATCATCACCCAACTTGGCAATTTTGCCTGGAATGTCAGAAACCGGATCGGCCTTCCTTGTCTTTGACCCCTTTCTACTGCCCCTAACTACATTAACCCAGCTACTTACCTGATCCTGCTCACCCATGTCTTCACCCTCCAGTTGTAACCCACTAACTGCATGCTCTGTGAGCAGCAAGCTCCGTTCAAAATTGTCTATCCTCCTCAGTGTTGCATTCTGCTCCTCCAGATCTCTAATACGAGCTTCCAGGTGAACAATATGCTCACATCTGCCACAGAGATATTCACTCTGGAACTCCGGCTCCAGTCGTGCATACATATGGCAAACTGTGCACTGAAGAAAACCTCCAATCTTGCTGTCCATTATCCCAGTTACAAAAAAAACAGCGAACAGGTGTTAATCAAAAAGATAAAGAAGTAGAAGAGCACTTACTTGGGCTTTAACTCCTCTTTTGAACTCCGGTTTTTGGAACTCCACTTAATATACAAACCACTTGTTATTCAAGCCACAGAGCCAGTCTGAAAGGAATTACCAGTTACCACCCAAAACAAATCGGAAATTATATCATCATAGTCTGATAATTATGTTGCCATTTTTCTGTCAAGTCGAGGAGGCCATTTTTACAAAAGTGATACAAGGAAGTTCAGCTATTTGGGTTGGTACTTTTAAATTGGTTTCTTCGTAAATTGTCATTTTGTTGATAGAACCTGCTAACAAAATAATCTGTTTCTGAGTAGCTAATTCAAAGGTGACATGTGCACTAAAATGAATAAAATACCATTCTGGTATGTTTTACAGAAACCTATATAAATCTTTACAGTAAGTGAATAATTTAATCTAATGTAGGCTCATATTGGTGCTTAAGTCTTTCCTGTAAGCATTATTTCAGTGCATCTTTCCTGGATAATCCATTTTGCAAAGAGTACCATGAAGTCTGTTACCATTACTGTAAATTGAAGTTTGCTACTTGAGTATAAAATGCCTGGGTTATAGTGGCACAGATTGCTAGACAGCTTGCAGTATCAGAAATATTGTGGAAGTACTTATTTGCATATTTAAATGTAAGAAGCCTAAATTAAATTCTTAAAGGCAAGGTGTACTGGCTCTCTAGACAGTGCAAGGACATACCATTTATTATTTCATTAATTGCTCTATAGGGGCCCAAAATCTTTTCTGTTGCCAATGTCATTTATGATTGAAGGAATGAGTCCACTACAGTGCCGAAGTGTCAGATCTTGTCATTTAATGCTTCTTAACCAGAAACACAAGATAGTTGGTGTCGCTTATTTGCTGAGAGTGGCTTAATATCATCACCTAACAAACAATAGTACCAGGGGTAAATATACTATATGTGCATCTTGTGCAGGGTCATGTTGACCCAGAAGGTAGATGAGCTCACCGCCACCTTAAAACCAGCTTCCTACTGTCTGTTAGATTGCATGTAGGAGATTAAGCTGTCTATTTCATGTTTCACAATTACTGGTGTATTGGTAATTGGGAGACCTAAGCTTTCAAGAGCAAAAGGCACATATACTATTCTCTCACAAGGCCCTTTGCGGCCACCCCTAAGTGCCACTTCCTCTGTGCTCTGTATTTTATGGGTATATAGATGTTACATGCCTATCATCTAAACCCATAGTTTGTGAATAGGTAAATGGGTAGGTCTTACAAAAGTGATAAAGTAAAGTTTACTGTTGCCTTCATCCAAGTTCTACTACATGCAGTTTTTTACCACTGCTGGGCCTCAGCTCCATTATTTAAAGGGAATCTATCTATCTCTATCTATCTATCTATCTATCTATCTATCTATCTATCTATCTATCTATCTATCTATCTATCTATCTATCTATCTATCTATCTATCTATCTATCTATCTATCTATCTATCTAACTCCTGAAATATTCCACTGGCAATTGAGCTCTCTCAATAGGCTGATAATTCCTCTTGTGCACAATAGGGGCAGGATCAGGAGTCATATACTTGTCATGAAAGGATCGCTAATCTCATTTTAGCAAAAAATTATACTCCTGTTATAAAGCTGGAAGCAGATGAAACAGGATCACACTCTTGACAATAGGTGATGGGGACAGCTCAGCTCCTCCTCTCTCCTCGCCCTTCCTGTACAATGACTACTGCACATGTCATAGAGCATGCCCACAACACTATCCAATGGAAGTCAACAGGTTGTTTTCTAAGGTTTCTTATGTCCATGTGTTTGTAAAACAAATCTTTGAAACTGCTGTTCACAGCTCAACGCAAGATGGCTTTCCCGGCCATGATACTGTAAAAAAAAAAAAAAAAAAAAAAATGAAAACAAATTAGAAAATATGATTAAAGAATAATTTCAAAATAGTTAAAAAAAAACATGAAAACTTCTAGGAAATGTACCATGTTTAATAAAGACAGAGGAAATACAATGATAAAAAAAGCAACATGTTCAAAAATCTGTTTCACCAACATATATAGCCGCTATGGTAAAATACCACTGCGGACAGAGTATGAACTTTACATTCTATAGTTTTTCGAAAACTGGGGGATCTTGATTTTACCAAATAGATTTAAAGGGAACCTGTCACCAGCATTTCACCTATTAATCCAGCAATACCTGGTGGTAGTGGGTGAAAAATCATTTCAATATAACCTATAATTGTCTTCTTAGTCGGCTCTGTAGCTTTAGTATTCAGTTTTTTAGCGTTCCCACACCGTATGCTAATGAGCATAAAAGAGTAAAATCTTCGTTTGAAAAGAGTCATATCTTCATTCCTCAAGTCTTTCCGAGTTTGCCCCGCCTCCTTACCTTTGATTGACAGCTCCTCGCCTTCCCCCAGCACACAAAATCCTGCGCTTGTGCATTGATGTCCTCTTCTGGTGTGTGCGTACAACGGGACACCGGATTATTACGATAAAAGGCGCAAAATGTTTGCAGACCGTTATTTACAGCCAGAGGAGGAGTTTAGCAGAGGGGATAACGGTAATGAACTTTTGATAGCAGCGGCCAGTGAGGGATAAGTAAAGTTCAATAGGTGAAATGCTGGTGACAGGTTCCCTTTAAGTTTGTTTAATTTACAAACAAATTACTAACAAATATAACATGAATAAAGATTTCAATTAGAAATAGGTCACCCTGAAATCTTAACGAAGTTTACTTCCAAAGCGGGATGAGAAATATAGCTGAAGAACTTATGTCCCCTGCTGCTTGTGGTTTTAAGTCATGAAGGGAACTGTAATAGTTGGAATTAAGCTCCTTTGAATTGCAGAAATGATTAGGATATCTTACTGCAGATTGATCATGGAACATCAAAACATGAAGGTCAAGGCAAGTGAGTGACTGGAATGAGCTTTGATATGCTGAATGGATATTTTTTCCACTAGCGACCTGATGGAATGAGATGAGGATCAGTCTCTGTTAATAACAACTGGAACACTGCATTGAGTTTTCAAAGACATACAAGTTTGTTTGAATATAACATTGAGTGCCCCAGTGAATATTGTTGTGATCGTCATTAATTTACCATCCGTAGTTTCAGGTCGTTTTACCCAACACAGATTTTGAGACATTAGTAAAAAGCAACTTCTCCACAGGCTATTGACTTTTGTTATGTAGTGACTCTTTCTAAAGCATTTAGGTGGAATTCTTATTAAAAATTAAATAACTTGCACTAATTAATGTTAAGCTGCAAAATAACTAGGAGGATGAGAAATGCATTAGGGGATATGTTTGAATTTGTTATAGGCTGTTTAACAGTTTAACACACACTCTCCCATCAGGTAGGTATTAAACCCGTTATGTATCTGTTTCTGAGAAAGGTGAGTGACAACACAGCCAAGGGCAGATTGACAGTGATCATGGGTCACTTACCATCCACTATAGTAAATATGGGTTAATACATTGCATGAGGAGCACCTATCTCTTAGATTTCTTTTTTTTAGCCTTGTGATTAGACTTCAAGTACTATTGTAACTGACTAAAAGGCCGTGGACCCCTATGGACATAAGCCTTAGGGCATTGCCTAATGCCTCAATGGTCAGTCTGCCCTTTATCATCGTTTTATTCCATAGTTTATGAGGACTGTGATGATGACTTTCACCCAGTTTTCCAAGAGATAATATAACTCGGGAACAGATTATTTCAATGTTAAAGAACTTTACACAATTGGACAATTCAAGAACATATTTACAAGTATATTTTTTTGGGTAATACTCTTTAAACTGCTATCATTGGCAGACAAGTCACATACGAAGCCTTTGCACTACACAAGAACCTATTGACAATTGGTCCAACCGCCACTCTACTTTCTACTAGATTACATGTAAGGTACTGCTTTAATCTGATTGAAGGTGTACAGTTGGACCCCATTCACATGTGTTAGATTTGACTTGGTTTTAAGCATAGTTCTATGCCGAAAGCTGTGTAAATTCCGATGATAATCCACAACCCATGTATGTAAATGGGGTTTACTGCACAGAAAATCCGAGGGTCAGCTAATCTTCATGCAGATGTGATGCATAATCCGAGACTGAGCCTCATATTTCTGCAGCGGAAATACATGTCGGATTTCATGGCGACATGTAAATGGAGCCTTACCGAAGGGTCGTAATATCATGGCTAGAGAGCCATTAGAAAGAGGTGCCCTATGACCGTCTATTTTAAATTAGCTGTTTGAGAACATACTGTTCTGGCACAGAGAAACACTGCTTTCTATATTGAAAGAAAGTTTTATGTTGCTTGGATTGTATAGTTTTAATTCATAATAAGATTATTCTTTTTTCAATTGATGTCTTCTAATACGGAAGCCAACAACATATGAAAATACAATCTGTTCTCACAAAGCCGCCTCTGAAAGTCTTCTTCTTTATTTCTATATGACAATTTTTTAATTAGTTCCAGTCACCCAACAGAATCCAAAGAAACGCAAGGCAGACATCATAAGATTGCCGATGTTATAGGGTTGTAAATAAAAAGTTATATTATATTAATAAGATGATTAATGGATGTCTCCCAGGAGTTGTTCTTGGGGATTGATTTGCTACATAACTTATATTATAGTGTTGGATAATCTTTATTTGTACCTCCCATAGAGCCCTTTTAAGATTTGCAGGAATATAAGCACCAGTTCAGTAAAACATAAGCCTTACTTTGCGCTCAATTTGAAAACAATCAGAACAAATTTGCTCCCAATTTGCACACACGGTTTTCTCTAAAAATAAAACTGATTCTGACTGACCTCTCATCCATTGGTTTTCGTGAAGATATTTTTTATTATAGACCAGACTGTTGCAGACATGTTCCTGAAAACATGATTTGTAGCAGATGGATGTTTCCTGTAGTTCCCCAATAATAGCACAGCCTAGCTGTCATTTTTTGTGTATACACTTGACATTCATCTGCAGATCTAGAGCCCTTGCTAACCATATAATGCCAAAACTTCCACAGCTAAAAAAGTAAAATGTAAAAATTGAATGTTTTATCAATCAATATATGTGTTACTTTACATAGAATGCCTTTTATGAACTCCCATTTCTGCAATTACATATATTTAGAAAATCTGAATTAAGGCTAAATCAATCATAGGGGCTCCTTCCAACTACAAAACACCACTCTGAGGCCCCATGCACACGGCCGTCCCCGTAATCATGGCCAACGATTGTAGGCACGGCCAGCCACAGATGGCCGCCCGCTTTTTCGGGCCATGCTCCCATACAAAGTATGGGAGCATGGCCCGTAAAATGCAAAAGAACAGACATGTTCCATAATTTTCAGAACATTTCTACGGCACAGACACCCATCTGTAGTGATAAGTAAAGGTGTCCATGGCCAATAAAACTGAATGGGTCCGTAATTGCGGACCGTATTACGGTTCGCAATTACAGAGAGTTTTTACGGTCGTGTGCATGGGGCCTTAGTCTTTAAATTGGCTAATCCGGTTTTGACCATCACCTTCCATCCTTGGCTTTGCCACTTTAATAATCTTTTTCCATTTTGAAGGACATTATATCTTTCTGAATGGTATCTCCTCCCCCTTTGCAGGACAGTTTATATACCTGATATGCTGGACATCTTATTTCCATCCTACCTTTTCCAGAATTGCTCCCCTCTTCCTTTACAGGACATCTTCTCCCCTCATGCTGTACATAGTAACGTAGTTACTAAGGTTGAATAAAAACTCGAGTCTATCACTTTCCACTTATTATCCTATTGACCCAGAGGCAGGCAAAATAGCCCAGGAAGGTAGTTTGCAATTGCCTCACATTAGGGGAGAAAATAATTCTTGACTGCAAATATGGCAAGCAGGATAAATCCCTGGATCAATCAGCCATCTCTAGTAATCTAGTGCATAAAACTTAGAATATTACTTATTTCAAGAAAGGCATCTAGGTGACCTTTAAACGTCAAACAAATTAACCATAATAACATCCCGTGGCAAAGAGTTCCATGGTCTCACTGATGGTGAAGCTTTCTTTCCTCGAGATGTGGTGGATGCCTCCTTGTCAAGATACATCTCCCCCGCTAAATGCAATCAGCCAATAAATATAAAGCCTTTTATTAATTCTGGTTCACCTATAGCCTAATCTCTCCCAGTCAGCAAGGGATATCAGTGTGGCAGAATATTGTAATGTATTGTAAGTTCTCAATGTGTTTATGGTGCAGAATAACTTGGTATTTACCACTGGGACATCTGTGGCTCTGGACAGGAGATCCATGGATTTGTGCCACAATTGACTTTGCCCAACAGCATCTTTGAGCTCCAATTTTTCTTTTAAATCCTAGACATGAGTTAAAGATATGCAGTACAAACATTGTGTCACACTCCAGGGCAGCCTGTTGAAGAACCTGTCAGGGGGAAGACTATGTCAGGTCATACCTCGCATGGTTTTCTGACACATTTCTGGTAAGCAAAGTGTCAGAAACTTTTAAGATACAAATCGCTGGCTAACAGACTGCAATCTATCCTTCCGAATATTTCCTTCCCAAACAGGCTTTACTCATGGTAGATCCCTGACCAATAATATTAGAACGCCGATTAGTGCCATCACCCATTCTGAACAACAGCGGCAAATTAAAAAAATTCTGGTCAGCCTAGATGCCGATAAAGCGTTGACCGCATGTTCTTGGCCCACGTTATTAGAATTTTGACATTTCTGCATTTTGCGAAGGATTTTTTTGTATGCAGTCCAAGCCATTTATTCTAGTTCCCAGTCTATAGTGTGGGTCAATAATTTTCCCTCCCCGTGTTTGATGTGAGTAGGGGGACAAGACAGGGATGCCCCTTTCCCTTCTCCTGTTCAACTAACCTCTTGATCCTCTTCTTAGAATGTTGCATGAACTGCCCTTTTCAATCTGTATTTCATGGTATAAGGATTGGCAGTGAGGAAACAAAACTAGTGAACGGAGACAAACAGAAAGCAACTGAAACAAAAGAATTACCATTGAAATCAATGGTGATTCTAACGGAACCGTTGCTTTCCATTTAATGTTGCGATCCTCTCTTCCTCTGACGGAAAAGAGGTAAACATATACTAACGCTAGTGTGAACTTAGCCTTAAGAAAAACGTAATAAAAAGAGTTTTACAAAAAAAAATTGTTACGCATGGTGTGACTCTGAATCCCTGCCAACTTTTCCCCACATATTCGTATGTGTTGGAAAAAGTGTCGCAATGGCTTCATAAATTTCAATAAGCTCAAGTTTTATTTAAGGGTTTACTCATGATGTTTAATTGGGATATGTACTTAAACTTTGACGTGTTTTACTTGAGTTGTGTTTGTTTTCTCCGCAGGTGAAAAATGCAGCAGCTAATGTACTCAGGGAAACATGGTTAATTTACAAAAACACAAAACTGGTCAAAAAGATAGACCACGCAAAAGTGAGAAAACATCAGCGCAAATTCTTGCAGGCTATCCACCAGTAAGTGATTTATTTCTCATTTTATTTGAATGGATTTTCCAGTGGAATTACCTCGTTTTTTTTATTGTTAATGACAATTTGCCCTAGGATAATGACTTTATATGGGACTACGTGCCCCTGTGATGCAGGTGGTAAAGTCTTATGGAGTCTGATATGCACAAAATGACCTCTTATGTCATTTGTATAAGGTGTCTGTAGTTTGGTGCCCTGCATTTTACCAAAAAGTCTGATACCTTACCTGAGCTTTATAAAGGCTCAGCCTTTATAAAATTGGGCTCCAAAACAGCCAATGACTTATGGTACTGTAGAATGAGGCCGGTGCCCCCTTGTCACAGAAGAACTGATTCTCATACAGTGGGAATTGACATTCTCCAATGATTAATTCTCCTTAAGAAATGAAATAAATCATGTTGTTGTTGTTGTTTTTTGTTTTTTTTTAAGATTGCTTTCAAGTTGTTAAAATCTTATCTTATTTATAGTCATCAACAATTATATAATCATGAAACAGACACATCCAGACATGAAGGGATTCTCCCAACTAGTGTTTCACCTGTTTTGATGTGAGATGAGGATCCTTTTTAATTGAAATTACTCATGTAGTTCAAGGAAGAGACTCAGGAAAAAAACTGTTTTAGTCTTTTTAGTCAGGGTGTGTTATTAGAAGTCTGCCAAGTTTTCTTTTGCACACTACTTCAAAGAGATATATGACATTGAATGCTGCCTCTAAAAAACATTCTAGTTCTAACTGTATAGGTGGTAATATACATAATATTTATAGTCTCGAACTTTGCATACTGAGAGATGTGATATTAATGCTCCTCAAAGGAAGTGTTACTGGGTACAGAACAGCTTGACGGTATTACTCATTAATAGAACTTTATTAATATAATGGCAATGGCATATTCCCAATTTAACAAGTTGATATAAACATAAAAGCACCTTTCTATTTTCTATATTCTGGCACTAATGGTGCGTCAAGGCGTAGAAGACTATTTCCGCCACAGATTTTTCAGCAAATCCGCGATGATTCTGTGGCAAAATCTGAATATATTAGGGTGTGTCCAGACATGGTGGATTTACTGTGGATTTGCCACAGTTTTCACCCTGTACATTACAAAGGGTGAAACTCGTGGTAAAAATCCACTGCTTTTCCACCACGTCTGGACACACACTAATATATGCAGATTTTGATATAGAATCATTGCAGATTTTCCGCATATTCGCTGCAAAATTCGTGATGGATAACCACATGTTTAGTGTACAGGATGTCACACAAGCAGGAGATAAACACTAGTAGCATGGTCATGTGACTGCATGTGAGCCTGGATAACAGAGACCTTTCAGCTACAGACAGCACATTAGTAAGGGACTAGTCTTACTGCAGTTAAACCATCTACACACAACTTGTAAAGATCTGAAAAACTTTTTAAGTGCAAGATAACCACATAATGATAGTTATTCATCATGGGATTTTGCCTGTGACTGAGAATTTCGCCCTGTAGTGATACTAAAACTGGCCTTACTTATTAGTATGCAGTAGTTTGCTATGGGATATGTAGGATATTTGATCGTTAGTTCACTTATGTGCATGTTTTTTTTCTCTTATGAATTTTTTCTTACATTGGCCAGTAATAGTCTGAAAGTTATATGTGGGACCCTTCTGTATAAAAGTAACAGCCAATGCCACCTGACATATTTTTCATGAAATAATATGTACATATGACCTAATGTACAACTCATCAGTGTACAACTCATCAGCCAAGTGGTGTCCTTTTTTTATCTCATGTGTATGGCCAGTTTAACACCCTGGGTCTCCACGCAAACCATTTATATGGATGAATAACCTTTTTAACTCTCAAATTTCATATAGTATTTGGTACAGATCCTTTTTTATGGTTAAAATAACTGTCTTCTCTTTGCTTGTTATGCTTATTCCTTAATATTATTTTTTTTATTGGGCTCACCCAGAACCACTTTAAATCATTTTCATAGTCCGATATTAATTTCATTGATACAGACACGACAATACAAACAGCTATTTGATATAACATGTTAAAAGAATTCTTCCGTCGTGCCTCCTCTGGCTGAACAGTTGGAGAAAGCATTTTGGTCCCATTTAGATGCGACTATTTAGAGACCGAATAGAATTTGCCACCACTGCTGTATTCCTTGTAAATATGGCAGACAACAGAGACCACTTATGTTGTGTTGGTAGAGGCATTAGTGAAGAACCTGTTAACTTTAAAAAGATAATAAAATACGTCCTCTCCCCATAGTCATTAAAAATGTATTCCTACAGTTGTGGTAGAACCTCTTAGGGATATTAATCTAGTTTATAATAGTGTAATCTCCGCAGTCAAACTACTGCTCTGTGTATTCTTCCCAATCATTTTGGATACGGCTAGTATTCCTCAAGCCTCCCTAGGTTTATTTTCAGCAGAATTGAGCGCGGATTTTACTAATTTTATCAGATGTGATCTGTGATAACCATATTTCAGGACTGGTGATATGCAATTGCAAATTGGCATATCATAAATATAGTATGCAACTGGTTTACGATTATATGTGACTATTTTGCTGTACATATGTGTAAGTGTATTCGATTTTCAGAATATTGGTTATAATGTAGAATTATGAATAATTTAATATGGTTCTCTAAAAGGAAATGCATATAGATGCAGTAAATGAGTGACAAACAGCTCTCATTTCTCATATAGATTCTTTAAGAATTTGGTCCCAAGAACAGTATTAGGATAAAAAAAATAATTATTGTCCTTTCTATTAATGATAGTTAAGCTCATATATGTAACTACCCCATCCATATGTATTAGCATATTGTTACAAACGCTCAACACCTTCATGCACATGGATTGATTTGTAATAGAAACTATATTAGTAAATGAGAGCGCACCTAGTCTCTTCAGGAATATTTATGTCTTCCCAGAAAACCTCTTCAAATAAGGTAACGATAATCCATGCAAAAAGTGTAGATTCTAAGTTTCCCTTAACATGTATACATTCTTACAGTTTATTTTAAACAGGTTTCCCTTTGTTTGTCTGGTTTTTTTTCTGTTTTTTTTTTTATTCCACCAAAATGAAAATAGAGCTCGGAAGTAAGTTATGCTGTATCAGCTGTTGTTTAAAACTTTTTAAGGCTTTTTACAACTGCATGCCAAGAACTGATTATTCCTCTTTAGATCATTAACTTTGCTGCTTGAGGGGGTGTCAGCTCCTGAAGATGGGCTGCTGTCCTGTCAATCACATATGCGTTATTGATATGATTGCTGTCATGGAATTTTAACCTGAAGTCATGATCGTAAACCTGTGATAAGTGAAAGTAAGAAATTATAAGGAACTCTTCACCGTGTTAATTTGTAGTCGTTCATTGATAATAAGAAAATTTGCATACTATTGTTGTGAGGTAGGTTCACACAGGGCAGTTTAATGCTGTTTCGATGCATTTCTTGAAGCCAAAGCAAGGAGTGGATCTGAAAGGGAGAAAAAGTATAACGGAAGGATTTATCCACTCTATGTTTTGTTTAAAATGATCCATCAAAAACTGCATCTGTGTGGACCTGTCCATAGGGTTTCTGTTCCCTTCTTTTCAAAAAGTATGTATTAAAACCAATTTGAGTAGTTCCACGCTAAGTTAATAGTTACCAAATGTGATCATATGGAGTGTTCACACTGTGATATGTATGTATGTGTATATATATATATATATATATATATATATATATATACACACACCACTCCAACACCACCAAATATTAGGCCATGTGCACGTTACCAGAGGATGAATCAATTCCCCAACTTGAATGTGGAAGAAACCATAGGACAAGGAAACAGCACCTGCCACAAGCAGCCCCCCTTATAGATAGTGCCCCCTGTAGAATGTGCCATACAGCCCCCCTGTAGACAGTGCTTTACAGCCCTGCCTATAGACAGTGTCACACCACACATGTAGATAGCGCCCCCACCTCCCCCTTGTAGATAGTGCCATACCGCCCCCCCTGTAGATATCGCCAAAAATCACCCCTGTATATAGAGCTATACAGCTCCCACTGTATATAGTGCCACACAGCCCCCCTCCTTTGTATATAGTGCCACACAGCACCCCCTTTATAGATAGTGCCACACAGCCCTCCTTAGTAGATAGTGTCACACACAGACCCCTATAGATTGCGCCACACACAGCCCACTGTAAATCGAGCCACAGCCCTCCCCTTGTAGAGAGTTCCATACAGCCCCCCTAGTAGATAGTGCCACACAGCCCCCCCTTAGTAGTGCCGCACAGCCCCTTGTATATTTTGCCACACAGCCCCCATGTGTATAGTGCCACACAGCTCCCCCGTTTGTATTGTGCCACACAGCTCCCCCTTGTGTATAGTGCCACACAGCTCCCTCTTGTGTATAGTGTCACAAGGCAATGGCGCATCCGAGAAAGTTGTATCAGCCAGGGTGATGTCAATCAAACATGGAAAGGTGGGTTTGGAGGCAGGACTATGTGATTCCTCAGGATAGCGGCACCGCCCCATGACACTCTAATGAGTAATTAGCATATAGTGTGCGCCATTTTAAAAGTGGATTTTAAACATTTTGCATCTGAAAAAAAACATACTTTCGGAAATATTGTCAGGTCATATATTACAATGAATTGAGAACAATTCCATCTGCCCTGCAATTTTGTTATTATAAATATATTCTATATAATTACATCTCCAGAACCAAGCTCAATACATATATACAGCACCACAACAAAACTTAGTACATAAATACAGCCCCAGAACCAAGTTCAGTACATATATACAGCACCAGAACCAAGCTCAGTACATAAATACAGCACCAGAACAAAGCTCAGTACATATATACACAATACCAGAAGAAAGTTCAGTACATAAATACAGCACCAGAACCGAGCTCAGTACATATATACAGCACCATAACAAAGCTCAGTACATATATACAGCACCAGAACAAAGCTCATACATATATACAACACCAGAACAAAGCTCAGTAGTTAAATACAGCATCAGAACCAAGCTCAGTACATATATACAACACGGGAACAAATACAACTTAATTTAGTGCAACCCCTACCGTATAGGTTTGTACGGCGTAAAACTACAGCTCCCAGCATGGCTCTAGCAATGGTAAGGATATGCTGGGAGATGCTGTTTCACAAAAAAAAAACATACCACCCATAAGATCGCTGCAGATCATACAGTGACTACAGTACTGATAAGATAAGAGGAGGAATAAACATTTACAATAAGTGACTCACCAATGACGTCTCATATTCTAGTTCTTTTTTTCTCCCTCCGGTCCAGACCTCTATGATGGATTTCTTCTGGCCACGACCCATTTATGCAGTTTTCCGCTCAGATGTCATCACTTCTCACTTTTAAAACATTTCTGCACCTATAAACGAAGTTAAAATTCTCAACACCTCTAAATATAATAGCACCATACACTGCACCACTAACTATAATAGCACCATACATTGTGTCCCTGATTATAATAGTACCATACACTGTGTCCCACACACACACACTGTGCCAGCTGTAGATAGTGCCCCCTGTAGTTAGTGACCCCCATAGAGCCTCTGTAGATAGTGCCCGACATAAAAGCCCCTATAGATAGTGCCCCACATACAGCCATCTGTAGATGGTGCCCATATATGAACTCCAGAGATGCAAGGCAATAGTGCTAACCACTGAGCCACCATGCTGACCTACATATAGCTTCCCCTATAGATAGTGCTCCACATATAGTCCACCTATGTAGATAGTGCCTCACATATAGCCCACCCCTGTAGACAGTGCCCTACATATAGCCCCCTGTAGCTAGTGCCCCGCAGGTAGCCAAACCCTGTATATAGTGTCCCACATATAGCCCACACCTGTAGATTGTGCCCTACAAATAGCTCCCTCTATAGATTGTGCTCTACATATAGCCCACCTCTGTAGATAGTGCCTCACATATAGCCCACCCCTGTAGACAGTGCCCTACATATAGCCCCCTGTTGATAGTGCCCCGCTAGTAGCCAACCCCTGTATATAGTGTCCCACATAGAACACTCACCTGTCGATAGTGGCCTACAAATAGCTCCCCCTATAGATAGTTCTCCACATATAGCCCACCTCTGTAGGTAGTACCTCACATATAGCTCCCCCTGTATATAGTATCTCACATATAGCCCACCCCTGTAGACCGTGCCCTACATATAGCCCCCTGTAGCTAGTGCCCCACTGATAACCCACCCCTGTATATAGTGTCCCACATATAACCCACTATATAACCCCTATAGATAGTGCCCTAAAAATAGCTCACCTATAGATAGTGCTCTACATATAGCCCACCCCTGTATATATTGTCCCATATATATCTTCCCCTGTATATAGAGCCCCACATATAGACCCCCTGTAGATAGTTCCCCACATCCCCACATATAGACCCACTGTAGATAGTGCCTCACATATAGACTTCCCCCTGTATATAGTGGCCCACATCCCCAGATATAGATCACCCTGTATATAGTGCCCCACATCCCCACATATACAGACCCCCCCAGTATATAGTGCCCCATGTATAGACCCCCCTGTATACAGTGGCACACATCCCCACCTATAGACCCCCCCATGTAGATAATGCTACTCACCGTTTTGTAAGAAAAAAAACAAAAACTTTACATACTCACATGTTCCTGTTCCCGTGCCATCCGGTGGCAATTCAAATCTGCTCTCTTCTGAGCAGGTCTGCTGGAGCTGAATGACACGTCGTTCAAAGTCGCTGATTGGCAGGGCAGAATGACTTGCCCCGTCAATCAGCGCCTTTCAAGCACAGAAGCGGCGTGATGACGTTGAAAGGCGCTGATTGGCGGGGCAAGTCATTTTACCCCACCAATCAGCGTCATTGTAAGGCGCTGAATGGTCGGGCACGGAACATGCCCAGCCATTCAGTGCTAAGGCATGTATTTGTACCTGCATGCTATAGACACATGTATAATTACTGCAAGAGGGGTTGGCTGTCGCTATCACTGGGGCCCGCTCCGGTGCTAGCGATGCCTCCGGGCATGAGGGGGCCCGTGTTGCCCGGCCCATAAATGTTAGTGGCTCGGCGGCGAGGGACCCGTTGTAGCGTAGCATCCATAACGGCTGCTAGCGACACCATCGGAACATATGGGGGGGTGTGTCGGTTAGCGGCACAGGCCCCCTCAAGCCGCGGGCCCGTAGCAGCTGCTACGGCTGCTACCGTGGTAGTTACGCCACTATATATATATATATATATATATATATATATATATATATATATGGTTTTTCTGCTGAGTAGCTACACAGGAGCGAGTGTGAGAAAGGGGCAGAAATAAAGTCAACAGCCACATCTGTGCTAACTGCTAAAGGGCAAATCTGCTTATATAGAGATGCAACAGGTTTGCCCATACAGTTTCTATTATAAATTATGCTATATACCTAGACATTTCTTACAGAGTAATGTAATTCCTCTGCACCACATGGCTTAAACTTTCTTCCAAGTTTTAGATCCATTTTTCCCTGGCTATGGATTAAGACCTTTAACTTTTATTAAGACATAATACTAATAAGGCAACGTTTTGTTCTCACAGGGATTTTTTCAAGTCAATGTCATAGACTATGACCAATGTTCCCTCTAGGTCTTGGCAGCAACTGAGCGTGTCAGTTAGGGAGCCGGGCAAGTCTCCATCAATGGTAGGCGATCTGATAACCAAAAGTAATACCCCCAGTAAATGCTAATATAGCGACTAAATAAGAGAACATATTTGAAATTAGTTTTAATTACATTTTTAAATACTATAATATCACAAGTCCAGCAGTAAAATAGACCGTTATAAACACCAATTATAGGCATCAATGAAAGAATCCTTCGTTACACCACTGTCCCTATAGATTGCGCCACACAGACCGCCTGTAGATAGTGACGCACACACACACCCTGTAGACAGCTTCACCTCCCTGTAGATAGCGCCACACGCAGCCCCCTGCAGATAGCACCACACACATCCCCCTGTAGATAGTGTCACCTCCCTGTAGATAACGCCACACGCAGCCCCCTGCAGATAGCGCCACACGCAGCCCCCTGCAAATAGCGCCACACGCAGCCCCCTGCAGATAGCGCCACACGCAGCTCCCTGCAGATAGCGCCACACGCAGCGCCCTGCAGATATCGCCACACACAGCCCCCTGCAGATAGCGCCACACGCAGCCCCCTGCAGATAGCGCCACACGCAGACCCCCTGTGGATACTGCCACACAGTCCCCCTATGGATAGTGCCACACAGCCGCTTGTAGATAGCGCCGCACAGACCCCCTGTAGATAGTGCCACACAGACCCCCTGTAGATCTTGCCACACAGACCCCTGTAGATCGTGCCACACAGACCCCTGTAGATCGTGCCACACGGACCCCTGTAGATAGTGCCACACGGACCCTTGTAGATAGTGCCACACGGACCCTTGTAGATAGTGCCACACGGACCCCTGTAGATACTGCCGCACAGTTATAAACACCAATTATAGTCATCAATGAAAGAATCCTTCATTACACCACTGTCCCTATAGATATCGCCACACAGTTCGCCTGTAGATAGGGATGCACACACAAACCCTGTTGATGGCTTCACCCCCCCCTGTAGATAGCGACACACGCAGCCCCCCTCCCCTTGAATATGGTGCTACACAGCCCCCCTCCTTCCGTTGTATAAAGCGCTATGCAGCCCCCCTCCTCCCCTTGTATATAGCACTACACAGCGCCCTGTGCGCTCACACACCCCTAAGGCCGGCCCTGCCGGCAGCCTATAGTATTAATTTGGAATGTGCGTCCTGAGGACGCACATACAAGTGAATGTGGCTGTCGCTAGAACCGGAGCCCCCTCCGGTGCAAGGGACGCCACTGCAACCGCCCACCGCCCGTGGCTGTGCGCGGGCTTTAAAGTTTAGTGAGCGGGCGGATTGTGGAAGGTGCGCGGCCGCGCAGCTGCGCACCTTATAGGGAACACTGACTATGACATTGGCTAGAAAAGGCCCTGCAAGGCCGAGACATTGCCTTTTTATAAATATGCTTTAATAAAGGTTAAGTCTTAATCCATATCCGGTGCCTTGAAAACCATTTTTTTCCTATTTGATTATTTCTTACAACTGCTTCAGTGCAGCCCCTCCCAAAACTCGAGCAAAGTATATATCGCAAAGTGTTAGAGCTCCATATACTCATACTTGATAACGTTGCTTTAGTTTAGTGTAGAACTCCTTTAAACTATTTGCTTGTAAGCTGAAGATATCAGACATTCATCAAGTGATGAAGGAACTATTGTATGTTCTGCATTCCTTATTCATCATATATTTGTGACAGTACTATGTTCTTGTCTTTGAATGAAGCAATGACAATTATCCTTCAGAACATCTGTTCGCAATGTCATCTCCAGCCATAATTCAAATCAAAATAATAACAATGTTTTCAGATTACCTTATTATCAATTCAGTATGCATTTAAAGCGGACCTGTCATCTCTGTAACAGATCATGTTTTGTTAAGTTCAGGCTCTTCAGTCACCTTGATGACATTGATAAATTGATAAATACAGAATAATATTCTTTAGGCAAACAATATGCCAAGTCTTTGGATACCCCAGCTATAGGCCAGTGGCTCTGAGAGGGTTGTACAAATTAAGAAGAGCAGGTCCCCCCAAAAAATGTTGATGGAGAAATAGAGGGCCTCACAGTTGGTCCCCCTATCCGTAGTAGAAATCATGACCGTTAGGATGTTCCTGTGTTTGCTATTTTCTAGATCATGGTGGAGAATACGGGCATTGTGTAAAGTAACACACTGCCCATAACAAAGGAGGATGGGGCTAACTTGAGCTAAGATACCTCTTTGAGTCCCATAGCTCCAGTTATTTTTTCATTTATGATATTTATACCTGTGACATTTAATATTTTATAGAACAAGATGGAATAGATAGAAGATCATGATTGCAATTATTATGTTCGTACTATGCTAGTTGAGTTGTATATCGTAGCCTGAGTCATAGAAACCTTCTGAAGAAACTTTAGGTGTGTGATCCTTTTTTTTTTTTTTAAAGCCTGTTCATGACAAAACATTACATATCATTAAATTGGCAGATCGTCTTTAAATAAAAACAAATCTGTTAGGACATTTACTTTTAAATGCCTAAGGAGATAACTTTTTGTCGATGGATGGTTTTCTTTTATTTTGACCAATGCAGCTAAATTTTGGAAGCAATGTAGAAAAATACTTAGTCAGAGATATTCCCTAGACAGGTCAATAGTTCAATTAAATAAATAATGACATTTCCTTAATTCTGTAATCACTGGTCACCGTAGAAATACAAGTTTTCTGGTTTTGTAGAATTTTCACTAATTTACAGGTGTTGCTCATTTGTTGTCTAAAATGTAACCATAGATTGTATGACTGATGACAGGCAATTGTTCCAATGACCCTAATTGTATGTGTTCAATGTAACTCTCTTACAATAAAATAAAAGATTATTATCTGAAGTATGTAGATTTCATTCAGAAGATGACCTCAAATTGCAGCCATTTGCCAACTACAAAAATAGCCTTTAGCGATTTGACAGTCCATACATTTACATACATTTATTCTATCCCTTGACTGATGGTTTCTGGCCATGTATGACCGGCATAAGAGCAGGTCTGGACTTTCACTAGATCGATACATCTGTCAAACCATAATGCAGGCGTCCTAAGGCAAGCTCAGCTAGAACAGAAACCTCCCATGAAGTTTAAGGGCTATTCTATTCTATAAGATTGTGTGAATCAGAAATGATAAGACATTTACAGAAAGCATAGAGATGTATGGTTTTCTAATGTTCCATGCCACAAAGCTATAACTAGTATGCATTTATTCATTCTTATATCAATTACATTTAGAACAAATTAAACTTTATAATTAGGGACCTTAATTCCTCGATATCATTATTTGGATACATTCTCTATCATTGACATGGTGGGAGAGTCATGCGTTGGCTTTGTAGCCATTTCTTGTTGAGTGCATAGAGAACAATTTGGCCAGGTCTCTGTAAATATTGTTTTAGCTGCTGGTCAATTAAAAGATGATTTTTTTGCAATGGAAATTCTCACTTATCACTGTATTTTCATCAAAAGGTATCAAACACCCTCTAACCCAATCCATCTCAGACTAAAAAGGGCTATACTTGTATCAGCACATGCAGGTGCAGGGAAGAGCATATGCTTATAAAATTAAATTAAATTGTTACTTGTAAAGTTTGGTATTTTTTCTTGTACCTGCTTGTCCTGATACTTGCTGCTTTTCTCTATCATAAACGAGTTGTTTGTTCTTTTACTCTATAATCAGTTATAACCATGATGGAGTTGAGGACATCACATTTTCTTGCTCTATGCTTTGCTGTGTTGAAGAAGCATGCTTTTCATTCTAGAGAAACATAACAAAACTGATCAATCCGATTTCTCAAGACATTTCTCATATACTATGAACTTCTCCTGCAAGATGCATGTGATTTTGAGTGTCACCAAATTATGGAAAGATAACAATAACAGATTGTTTTTGCAGGTTACGAAGTGTTAAAATGGAACAAAGGAAACTAAATGATCAAGCTAACACCTTGGTGGATTTGGCAAAGGTTAGTAGAAACAATAAATACAAATTTCCAAAAAAGAGTCAAAAACCAAATTTTTGGGTCGTTCATATATCCACATTTTTTTCTAGTTTACTTGAATTGTTTCCTGTTATTAGTCTTTATCTCTTAATTACCCATGCTCATTGTACTACACATTGACTTCCTTACATAACGTTCACAACAAAAAGGAGACACAGGCGTTAGTAATCTGTCTATTTATGTAGGTATGAAAGGAATAGAGGACATTGCTGGAATTCAGATGTGGCAATCCCTACACGTTTCTGTAGAAAGATTTGTTTCAGTATTTCAGTAACTTGTGTGGTGATAACAATTGAGGTTGATGATCTTTTATGCTGGCCATAGTTCTTCATGCATGGTTCTTCCTGGTCTGAATCCCCACTATTTTTTTGAACCATGAATTAATTCACTAGAAACTTCCTGTGTTTAATCCACTGGTTTACATCAACTAGCTGAAACCGTTGTGGCATTGGCCGCTATCCTACAGAAGACATGAGAAGAACCTTACTCACATTAATGACCCTTTACTTGATAAATAGACTTGGACACTATTAATGGAAGGCAACAGAGATCTAATCTTTTATGACATCAATACTAGTGTATCCGTGTGTCATCAGTATTCACGGATGAGCAAAAAAAAAGGAAGGCTGGAATTGATGTCACCAGTTTGTCCCAACCCCCTGAGTAGGTCACATGATCGCTGAATCACATGAATTGCCTGGCGTTGCTTGGCATCATATCTGCAATTGCGAACGACATACAGACGGCAACCCATATGCCGCCCGCAATTTTCACGGTACCATAGACTTCTATAGGCGAGTCCATGCCGCAAATATAGTCTGTAAAATTACGTCCTGAATTTTTGCATCTTGGATACGCAATACCCACACGGATATGTGAACATCATGGTTATGTGCATGTGGCCATATAAATAAATGGGTCGGTGTGCTATGCACAAAATTGCGAGTAGCAGACGGACAAAAAAACATGTATATTAGGCCTTATTGTATGCAGCCAATCAGAGCAAACCGTAAGGAGATGCTGCTCCCCTCCAACTGCTATTTGTATAAAAAACATATCTACAGTGGATATAAAAGGTCTACACACCCCTGTTAAAATGCCAGGTTTCTGTCATGTCAAAAAATCAGTACAAGATGAATCATTTCCGAACTTTTTTCACCTTTAATGTGACCCATAATCTGTGCAATTCCATTGAAAAAAAACTGAATTCATTTAGAGGAGAAAAATAAAACGAATAAAACTGCAACACCCTCTTATAATTGGGGATGTGGTTGTGTTCAGAATTAGCCAATCACATTCAAACTCATGTTAAATAGTAGTCAGTACACAGCTGCCATTACTTAAAGTGATTCTGAGTAACCCCATAAAAAGTTCAGCTGTTCTATTAGGATTTTCCTGACATTTTCTTTGTTGCATGTGACAGCAAACGCCATGGCCCGTAATGAGCTCACAACACATCAAAGCGATATGATTGTTGAAAGGCATCAGTAGGAGAAGGGTACCAAAGATTTTCCAAGGCATCAGATATACCATGGAACACAGTGAAGACGGTCATCAAGAAGTGGATTACATATTGAACAACAGTGACATTACCAAGAACTGGACGTCCCACAAAACTTATGAAAAGACAAGACGAAAATTGGTCCGGGAGGCTACCAAGAGGCCTACAGCAACATTAAAGGAGCTGCAGGACTTTTGGGCAGATGCTGGTTGTGTAGTTCATGTGACAACATTCTCCCGTATTCTTCATATGTCTGGGCTGTGGGGTAGGGTGGCAACACGGAAGCCTTTTCTAACAAACATCCAAGGCCGGCTATGTTTTGCAAAGACCTATATTAAGTCTGCCAAAAGCATGTGGGAAAACGTGTTATGGTCTGATGAGACCAAGGTTGAACTTTTTGGCCATAATTCCAAAAGGTAAGTTTGGCGCAAAGCCAACACTGCACATCACCAAAAGAACACCATATCCACAGTGAAGCATGGTGGGGGCAGCATTATGCTTTGGGGGCTGGTATTCTGCAGCTGGAACTGGGGCTTTAGTCAAGGTGGAGGAAATTATGAACAGTTCCAAGTGTCAGTCAATATTGGCACAAAACCTGCAGGCCTCTGCTAAAAAGCTGAAGATGAAGAGGAATTTCACCTTTCAGCACGACAACGACCCAAAGCATACCTCCAAATCAACAAAAGACTGGCTTCACCAGATGAAGATCAAAGTTTTGGAATGGCCCAGCCAGAGCCCAGACCTGAATCTCATTGAAAATCTGTTTGGAGCGCTTTTGCAAGGAAGAGTGGGCAACAATTGCCAAGTCAAGGTGTGCCATTCTGATAAACTTCTATCCAAAAAGACTGAATGCTGTCATAAAGGCAAAGGGTAATTCAACAAAGTATTAGTTTAAGGGTGTGCAACCATGTTATTTTTGTTCTTTATTTTTATTTTTCCACCCTAAAATATTTCAGTTTGTTTTTCATTACAATTGTACAGATTATAGGTGACATCAAAGGTGGAAAAAGTTCTGAAATTATTCATCTTGGACTGATTTTGTAACATGACAAAAACCTGGCATTTTAACAGGGTGTGTAGATTTTTTATATTCACTGTAGCGTGTCACAGGGCTTATTATGGAATTCCTTGACAACTATGCTGAGTGAACAATTAGAATAATGCAGACTGCTGCTTTTGTGGGCTACAACGGGAAGAAAATAAAAGGATCTGTGGACTAAAAGTAATTAAAGTATAAGGGAAAGTTACTCCGCCTGACCATACCAATTGATTAGTGAGAAAAAGTTTATAATTGGAAGTACTGTACGCTTTATGTTGGTAATACCCCTTTAGGCCTCATGCACACGGCCGTAGGCATGTGCACGGTCAGTGATTACCCACGGTCGCGGAGTGTCACCCGCATTTGCGGGCCGTGCTCCCATTATAAAGTTTAGGAGCCTGGTCTATAAATGAAAAAAATAGGGCATGACCTATTTTTTGTGGGTCATTTCTATGGCCCGGACACTTACCCGTAAGTATACGGGAAGGTGTCCATGGGCCATAGAAATTAATGGGTCAGTATTTTTATCCGTTATTACGGATCCTTAAATGCAGATATAAATTACAGTCATGTGCATGAGGCCTTAGGCCCTGTTCACACAGAGTTTTTTTTTTCCAAAAACCACGGCAAAAAATGGCCGAAATTGCCTCCCATTGAAGCGACATGTCCTATCTTAAGGTTTTTTCTGCCTCAGAAACCCCATCGAAATCAATGGGAGACTGAAAATAATGCCGCAAATGCCTGCAGCATTTTTTCATGCGTATTTTTACGTTTTTTATGGCAAATACCGCTCGTGTTTTTTTCCTTTGTCTGTTGAAGAAAGAGGTAAAAAAATGCGACAAAAAACACGCCAAAAAACGCCTGTGGTGCCAAACCACTTAAAAAAAAAATGGAGCTGATTTTTCCAGGCAGAATCTTCTGCCTGAAAAAAAACCTCTGTGTGAACATGGCCGTAAGATGTTATCATACGAGAAAATACATGTGCAACAATGCATAGGAATGATATTTGCAACAAATTGAATAGTTTTCCACTGGAAAATTTTCCAATTATTGCAGGTACCTTGCAGTGTTTTAACCCCTAAGGCTGGGTTCACACAACCTATTTTCAGACGTAAACGAGGCGTATTATGCCTCATTTTACGTCTGAAAATAGGACTACAATACGTCGGCAAACATCTGCCCATTCATTTGAATGGGTTTGTCGACGTACTGTGCAGACAACCTGTCATTTACGCGTCGTCGTTTGACAGCTGTCGAACGACGACGCGTAAAAATACAGCCTCGTCAAAAGAAGTGCAGGACACTTCTTTCAGACGTAATTTGAGCCGTTCTTCATTGAACTCAATGAAGCACAGCTCAAAATTTACGGCTGTCAGAGAAGCCTCGCAAAATGCGAGGAGGAGCATTTACGTGTGAAACGAGGCAGCTGTTTTCTCCTGAAAACAGTCTGTCTTTTCAGACGTAAAAGCCTCTCATCCTGTGCACATACCCTTACAACTAGCATCTCAATAGTGAAAAATATTGCTGCATTGCTACATGTATAGCCAGCTCTATGTGATAGATTCCAGTAATGGTAGTATATTAGAGTATTGTTATTTAAGATATTTCCTAATAAATTCTCAGAGGATCAGCAAAAGTGAAAGAGATAGTACAAACATTGCTGAACCTTATTGGGGTGTAAGAGTTCGGGGCTGCCCTACCAGTGTAGGGTTGCACTCTTTACAGGCAATTTCAGTTCATAAAATATTTGTTAATTATGGTGAATTAGCCAAAGATTTCTTGTGTAGAAGTATGCTCTACAGAGTCCACTATTATTGCAATGCAGTGCTATAAAGAGCTGTGGGATTACTTGAAGTTGAACGATGTGAACACTTTACATAAACTGATGCAGAGGAGTCCACAATTGCTGATCATATCCTTCTAAGTTAATGAACACTTAAATGCTAAAGACAAACAAATTATCCACAGACCTACAAATCGCGTGCCCAATGGCTTGTATTCTATTTAAAAAATGAGCACAAAATTGTATACGTTTGCAGTCAGTTTAATGTGATTAGAAATGTAAAGGGTAGAACTGACTCCCACATGTATGCAGGAAAAAATACTATTCTTTCTTTTCAGTAACGTTATGGTTGTCATAGGAACCTCAAACAACAGAAAGAGAGCAGGCTGTATAACGTACATGTGGTTTTATTATACCTCTCTGCGGATGACAATAAAGTACATGTCAATTGAAGAAACTTGAAGGTCCATATAACAATCAATGTTTGCTGCACCAGCTTTTTCTGAGAGAAAGGGATAAAGAAAGGTGTGCTTTTTACAGCTACCAAACCTCTTTTCCCCTTCTCTGCTGTACGCTGAGGCCAATTTGAGTAATGGGAGACCTATAGGTTGCTAGGGACACGCCGTCTGACAACCCCATATAAAAGGCTGCAGCTGTTAGACCGTGTATCCCAAGCAAGCAGTCTATCTCACATAACTGAATCTGCGCTGTGCGGACAGCATTGAAGGGCAAAAGCAGTGAAGTGTGTGTGTGTGTGTGTGTGTGTGTGTGTGTGTGTGCGTGCATGTGTGTGTGTGTGTGTGTGTGTGTGTGTGTGGTTTCAGACTGCTGCAAACGTGCAGATAGAAATTTCTGTAATGAGAGCTTAACGAGCCTTTGCACTTAATAATAGACAGGATTATAGTATTCCAATTACACATGGGCAAATGTATGTGGACACCTGACCATAACACCTTTATGAAATTGGACATCCCATTCCTAAACCCTGAGCAATAATATAGAGTTAGGCCCCCTTTTGAAGATATAATAGCCTCCCCCCATCTGGGAAGTTTGCCTGTGGGGATTTGTGCCCATTCAGCCAAAAGTGAACTTGTGAGGTCAGGCACTGATGTTAGACAAGATTTGTGTCCTGGCAATCAGTGTTCCAATTCCAATCCCAAAGGTGTTGGATGTGGATGAGGTCAGTGCTCTCTGCAGGCCACTCGAATTCCTCCACACTATTAGTCAAACCCTGTCTTTATGGTCCTCACTTTGTGCACAGGCTCATAGACATGGAGAAACCGGAAAGGACCTTACCCCAACTGTTGCCACAAAGTTGGATTCGTTTCTGAAATGTCTTTGTATGCTGTAGCATTAACATTGTACTGCACTGGAAATAAGGGGCCAAACCCTGGAAAATAGGCCAATAACCTTATCACTCCTCCACCAAATTTCACAGTAGGCACTATACATTCTGGTGGGTAATGTTCTTCTGGCATCAGCCAAACCCAGATTTTCCCATCAGAATGCCAAATATTAAATATGATACATCTGTCCAGAGAACATGTTTCTACTGCTCCAGAGTTTAGTTGCAGCTTTACACCACTCCAGCCGACGCTTTACATTGTGCATGGTGATCTTAGGCTTTTGTGCCGCTGCTTGACCATGGAATCCGCTCCAGACACACAGCACTTGTGCTGATGTCACTTCCAGAGGCAGTTTAGAGCTCCAGCCCCACTCTAAATTTGCATAGTCTACTACTTCATGGATGAGTTGTTGTTACTCCTAGACACTTCCACTACAGTAATAACACTTACAGGTGATCAGAACAGATCTAGCAGATCAGAGATTTCACAAACTGACTTCTGGTAAAGGTTGAATCCTGACAGTGCCATGTTTAATCATTAGGAGAGGCGTTTGCATACTTTTGACCATACAGTGTATATATGTGTTATAATTCAACTGCTGATACCAATAATACATTAAATAACTGGCAAATACTTATTTGCATTCTATTGATATTCTACTGTCTACATAAAATATTCAGAAGTTTTAAAATGCCTTTGTGTATTTGAGATTGTATTCATAAAAAAAGATTTTTGTCAACTTCTTTTTTTCCTTCTAGACCCAAAACATCATGTATGACATGATCTCCGATTTGAATGAAAGAAGTGAAGACTTTGAGAAGAGGATTGTTGTCTTAGAGACAAAGCTAGAGACATTAATTGGTAGCATTCAAGCTCTCCCTGGACTGATTAGTCAGGCAATCAGCCAACAGCAAAGGGACTTGGTTGAAACTCAGCTGCAGAATTATGACAAGCATGTTGCATACAGCATGGAACGATCGCGGTCTGTGTCAAGAAGGCGACGGTCTTCATCCACAGCACCTCCAACTTCATCAGAAAGTAGCTAGAAGGGAATACGTTAACCAAAAAGACTTTTTGCCATCATATGGTCAATATTTTAGCTTTTATTGTAAAGCCCTATGGTTCTAATCAGTGTTATCTGGGTTCTGATGTCAGAATCTTAGAAACCTGAACATAACATTTTAGGCCAAATAGAGTGAGAACTCTTTTATTTCTTTCAGATGCACAGTGAATGCACCTATCATTGCTATATAGATTGTTTCTGTTTCACTAACTTTTTATTAATGCACTTCAAAAAAAACTTTATTACTATATAGTATAATAAAATATTAATTTCTGAACATAATTGTATGCTCACTTCTGTTCGTACAATGGGTTCTGCTTATATTAGGCAAGTTTATTGAAATAACCAAGTGATATGTACCAATGTGATTTTTATAAAATTATTTATTTATGAATTTTAAAAAGTAGGATTATAGCCACAAAGGCTTAGTTATTTTTTTTAACCGTATAATAATATAAAATAATAAATGCATAAATAAATTATATTACCTTTAGACCTTGCCTTAAGATATATAGCATAGTTCTTGGTTGTAGAGTTATCCAGGCTTGAATAAAAGTTTATGTTTTTCAACTGTTCTCATATTTTTTTTAAAAATAAAGTTGATATATATATATATATATATATATATATATGTATATATACATATATAATATGATGCTGGTCATTTACTTTCAATCACAGAATCTGTATTATTCCGTGTTCCGTGGCATTTACTCTGTTGATGTATAGGTCAATTTAATCCAAAAACTGATGTTTCATGGCAGCCAAAAAGCCACCTGCATTGCCTTTGAGAAGGTGCCATACCTCCTATCAGGTGGTGGGAGTGTTGTACAGGTGTTCGGCTACTCCATGGCAGCTTTAAGGCTAAAAAATAATTATGACTATTTCTTTAACTATAACTATTATTTTCCAATTTTCACTGGAGAACCATGTTATCCACCTACATTTATTACCGCAGCCTTCGATGAAGAACAATATGGAGGAACTGCTGCCCGGCTGCTTTCCTCCTTCTCTGTCGTCAATGTCAACAGCTGAGTCATTTACAGCTAAACAGGAATTTAGGGATAAGCTGTCTAACAATCAGTCTTTTACCTTGAAATGACTACCAACTTACTACAGTCTAACTGAGATTCCTCAGGTGGACAAGATTGCCACTGGACCTGAGGATGGAGAAGTGGCAAGAAGGTTTGTTAAGACTTTACTATATTTTACTGCAAGTCACTTACTATAAGTCAATGTGATCAGGACTCAATCTGTAACACAATGAATTTGTCATAACCGTCATGGATCCCATAATAAGAGAAGCCTTAGCAATGTTGCGAAAAGAGCCAAAACTAAAGTCGTAGTAATAAAAATCTGTATTTTTTTAAGCTCCGCTGTATCCAACCTGCTTTAAATAGTAAAGTGCTCTAGCTGAAATAAAACATGTAGTAAAAGAGACATACAATGCAGAATATAATGCATGCTCTGCTTATGTTTATGCACACCCAGATTTTCAAATGAAATATCTCTTAAAATAATTGGTATCCATATATTCAGAGAATTAAAGACATGTAGTTGATGACATTTCACTTTTTATACAAATGAAAGGTCAATGATCCTTACAAAATATATTTTGCCATATGTTAAGGGAAATATGTCAAAAGCATTCATGTGTAAGAGATGTAGGAACGCAAAAACTTTCCCCCGAAGAGTTACTATTAGTACATTTAAGGGTAAGTAATATGCCGGACAATTTCATGACTACTGTCAACTCTGTGGATTTCCAACGCACATCGATTACATTTATGTTTGTTGTATATTAGTAGAAATATATTTTTTCCTATATTCAGTTCTTGCAGCTTATGTAGTTGTTGCATTCTCCTATGAAAAATTCCAATCATATAAGAATATTAAAATCTGATGATTCTACTGTATCACATTACATTGTTCATGTTGTAAAGATTTATGATTCTTCACCTAATTCATCAAAAACTGACATTAAATAAATGCTACTATTCAGTATAGCAGAGGTCTCAAACTCGGCCAGGTAAGTGGGCCACATATAGAAAAAATTCGAAGTTGACGGGCCATATTTCAACAATCCACTTTTCTATTCTAAGGGTTGTTAAATGAAGTCCGGTGGCTCCGGTGGCAGCGTTTGGCAGACACACAAATGTCAAGGGGCATCCCCTTTTAAGATACTGCCACAGAGCCCTCCGTAGATACTGCCACAGTGCCCTCTGTAGATACTGCCACAGTGCCCTCTGTAGATACTGCCACACACCCACCCATAGATGCTGCCACAGTGCCCTCTGTAGATGCTGCCACACACCCACCCATAGATAATGCCACAGTGCCCTCTATAGGTACTGCCACACACCCGCCCTCTGTAGATGCTGCCACAGTGCCCTCTGTAGATGCTGCCACATTGCCCTCTGTAGATGCTGCCACAGTGCCCTCTAGATGCTGCCACGTGCCCTCTGTAGATCCTGCCATGGTGCCCTCTGTAGATGCTGCCACGGTGCCCTCTGTAGATGCTGCCACAGTGCCATATATGGACAGTGATGTCAGGGTCTTGCCCAGAGCTGTAGTCCCGGAGCAGAGCCGCTTCTAGCACTCCGTCTGGGACTCCAACCGTGCTCCTGACATCACTGTCCAGCTCTGGGGAAGCCCTAGACATCGCTGTCCATATATGGACAGTGATGTCAGGGGATTCCACAGAGTCGCGGAGCAGAGCCTATACTAGCGCTCTGCCCGGGACTCCACTCTGGGCAGGACCCTGACAACACTGTCCATATATGGACAGCGATGTCAGGGAATTCCACAGAGTCCCGGAGTAGAGCCTATACTAGCGGCTCTGTGTACCGCGGGCCGCAGATGACAGCCTCAGGGGCCACATGCAGCCCGCGGACCACGTGCTTGAGACCCCTGTAGTAAAGACACTACAATTTTTGGGGGGTAATTCCACCATGAAAAATAGGTTTTCAGCAATTAAAGAGGATTTCCAACTGTGTATAACCTAACCTGAAACTACATAGATCCTGAAAATGGGCAGATTACTACTTCTGTTTTTCCCTTAGACTGCACATTCTTTGATGGCAATCTATTTTATCGAAAACCTACCTTTAATTTTATACTTTAATTGAAATACATGCTCCTAGATTTTCACTTGCATATGCCTATGAGTAATAAATAGTATTGTGTGTGCTGAACCATGCAAGTGATTGCCAGTGGTTTCCTAAAACTGACTAAACCTAAATATTATTTATGCATCTAGACAAGAACTGAGCTGCATATATGTCGGTATCCTGCGGGAAGCAGGGAACGTGCTATTTTACAATTTTCTGCCTCAAATCTTTTTTTATTCTTCAAATGTTATATAAATCTTAAAGGGGATGTCCACTTTAGACAATTATCTTTTGATAGAAGGGGCACCACACGATAAGATTATCTCAAAGTGTCCCCACTCCAAGGTCACCCAGCAATCAGATGTTATCTGTGAGGGAACCTAAAAGCAAGTGTTCAATACCAGAGTGGAAATTAAGCATTTTAGAGTGCCCATTGAAAACCCTGTTCCTGTAATGCACCAATATACTGTCCCTGTCCATTGAAATCGCTGTCCCTGTATTCGGGGCCGATGCTTGAGGCGAAAACTGAAATGGCGCCCCCCAGATCTTGATTGACATCCCGCTGGCTGTTGTACATCACTAGCAGCATTCTCCAACTCTTACGGATGTGCCATTGCGTTGTACTCCCCTGACATGCGCTGTGCGGCAATGAAGCCAGGCAGAGTACATTTTGATACACGGTGCGTGCCCAAGTAGTACAAGGCAATGGTACATCCAAGAAAGTTGGAAGAGGCGGCTAGTGATATATAACAGCCAGGGGATGTCAATCAAGTATGGAAAGGTGGGTTTGGAGGCAGGACTATGTGACTCTTCAGGGTAGCTGCACCGCCCCATAACACGTTAATGAGTAATTAGCTTATTGTGTGTACTGTTTTAAAAGTTGATTCTATAAATTTTGCTGCAAAAAAATCATATAAGGGAATGTTTGGAAATGTTGTTTGGTCATTTATTACCGCATGGTGGTGGATCAAGGGGTTAAAACTATCTGACAGGTTCCCATTAAATATAAAATGAATTGAAAACCATTCCATCAGCTCCACCCCCTGTTCTCGGCAGCGCTAACCGACCCAGCCAATCACATGCGTCCCCCGAATTCGTGACGCCTGCCCATGTGACTCCCGGCCGTCAGCTGACAGCCCGGAACCATCATCGACCGCATCAAGAAGAACACGCAGGCGCAGTGGAAGCCACGGACGTTCGCCCATGCTGCCAGAACCAGCGATAGGGAAGGAGTATAACGATATGGGATATAGGATATTGGTTTTACGGATCAGTTCTAAACCGCAAAAAGACTGCATTTAAAACCAACTCTCACAATGTAAGTACATATTGAAAGGAGCTTCCGGTGTGCATATCTCGGACCCTGGTGTGGACCTGGGTTTAAACTATTGTTGTGCCCAATATTAATGCTGATCCCGTATGCATATCTGCAAAAACACTGTGCTATGTTTATGAAACTTAACAGTGTTTTATGTTTAATACGTTTTTAATACACACGGTGGGGCTTTTCACGGTGGTGATTTACCCCTGTTTTTAGTGAGTTACAAATAAAAGGTATTTTTTACTCTATTGTCACTTCAGTGAATTTACTGAAATTCCTATATTGTGGGAGCACAATTATATATATTTATCTAATTAATACAGTGAATGCTACAGATGTGTCCACCCTTAACTTTCCTTGATTTGCGTTAAATTGTACAACATGTCATGATATTACACGCCATCCAGTAAAAAAATACTATATGCTAAACATATAAATTTTTATTAACATGGGAGTCTGGGGGCGACAGATCATTGATGAATGTCATCAATCCGAGTTATACGTTTTTCTTTACATGTTTGTTTAACATCTCGCGCCATACATGTTAGGGATCTGCCAGGTACTACGTCTAGGTATACTCCTGGGATTAATCAATCCACACCTGAGGCCAGACCTGTTCGACTGACACCATCTCCCACCAACCAGGGTGGCAGGCTCAGGAGTGGGAGAGCCTATCGCGGCCTGGTCAGTCGGAGTTAGCTCCGCCCCCTGTCCTTTATTACCTGCCGTGTTCTCTTCCTCAGTGCATGTAATTCTTCTAGATTCCTGGCCTCACTGCTGCTTGCTCCAGCCTGCTTCTGCCGTGCTTCTGCCTTGCTGCAGTTCCGGTTAACCTGCTTTGCTTTGCCCCTGGCTTGCTTCTTTCTCCGTGCTCACGTTTGTATACTCCACTACATCTTGATCCTGACTGACTCATTCACCGCTCCGTTTCCTCGCGGCGTTCCGTGGCTACTGCCCCTTCCCTTGCGTGTTCCCTGTTTGTTCTCCCGTGCACTTAGACAGCGTAGGGACCGCCGCCCAGTTGTACCCCGTCGCCTAGGGCGGGTTGTTGCAAGTAGGCAGGGACAGGGCGGTGGGTAGATTAGGGCTCACTTTCCCTTCACCTCCTTCCTGCCATTACATAATTACAAGCCATTACCTAGTCTACCATTTCTCCTACGCTGACGCTATCATGGACCCCCTTGAGACCCTGACCCAGCAGATGCAGGGCCTCTCCCTACAGGTCCAGGCCCTGGCCCAGAGGGTCAACCAGGGTGACGCTGCTTTAGTAGTACCCCTCACCTCACCTCTAGAACCCGACCTCAAGTTACCTGACCGGTTCTCAGGGGACCGTAAGACGTTTCTCTCCTTCCGGGAGAGTTGCAGACTGTATTTCCGCCTAAAACCCCACTCCTCAGGTTCCGAGAACCAGCGGGTGGGTATCATCATATCCCGACTCCAGGAAGGGCCCCAAGAGTGGGCCTTCTCCTTGGCTCCTGACGCCCCTGAACTTTCCTCTGTTGATCGTTTTTTCTCTGCCCTCGGACTCATTTACGACGAGACTGACAGGACTGCTTTAGCCGAGAGTCAGCTGGTGACCTTACGTCAGGGTAGGAGACCGGTTGAGGAATACTGTTCTGATTTTAGAAAGTGGTGCGTAGCTTCTCGGTGGAACGATCCGGCCCTAAGGTGCCAGTTTAGGTTAGGATTATCTGACGCCCTGAAGGATCTGCTGGTTAGCTACCCCTCTTCTGACTCCCTTGACCAGGTTATGGCCCTAGCAGTACGACTTGACCGACGTCTCAGGGAACGTCAGCTTGAACGCTTCAATGTGCTCCCCTCTGACTTTTCTGCGATCCCCCCCGAGGTCCCGTCTCCTCGCCCCTCCACGGAGGACTCGGAGGTACCTATGCAACTCGGGGCCTCCATGTCCCCTCGACAACGTAGGGAGTTTCGCAGAATGAATGGTCTCTGCTTCTACTGTGGGGACAACAAGCATCTACTGAACACCTGTCCCAGGCGCAAGAATAAGAAGCCGGAAAAACTTCCGCGCCTAAGTGATCATCGGGGAGGTCACTTGGGCGCACAGGTATTTCCCGTTAATGTGAAACGCAATAAAATTTTGCTTCCCTTTCAGGTCTCGTTTGCTGGCCTGTCTGCCACGGGCAGTGCTTTCGTGGATTCTGGCTCATCTGCTAATATCATGTCTGTGGAATTTGCTATGTCTCTAAAGATGCCTTTTATTGATTTACCTTATCCTATCCCTGTAGTAGGTATCGACTCAACTCCCCTTGCTAATGGTTATTTTACTCAGCATACTCCTGTTTTTGAACTCCTGGTTGGCTCCATGCATTTGGAGCAGTGCTCTGTACTGGTGATGCAGGGATTATCGTCTGATCTGGTATTAGGTCTTCCCTGGTTGCAGTTGCATAATCCCACGTTTGATTGGAATACTGGGGAGCTTACCAAATGGGGTAGTGAATGCCTGACGTCATGTCTTTCTGTTAACTCTATTTCTCCCCGGGAGGAGGTAAACACGCTTCCTGAGTTTGTTCAGGACTTCGCCGAGGTGTTGCCCCCCCATAGAGATTACGATTGCGCCATCGATTTGGTGCCTGGTGCCAAGCTTCCTAAGGGTAGGATATTTAATCTTTCATGTCCTGAACGTGAAGCTATGAGGGTGTATATCCAAGAATGCCTGGCCAAGGGTTTCATTCGCCCCTCGACTTCTCCTGTAGGTGCTGGCTTCTTCTTCGTGGGGAAGAAGGATGGTGGTCTTAGGCCGTGCATTGATTATCGTAACCTGAATAAGGTCACCGTAAGGAACCAGTACCCACTTCCTTTGATTCCGGATCTTTTTAATCAGGTTCAGGGAGCCCAATGGTTTTCTAAGTTCAATCTACGGGGGGCATATAACCTTATCCGCATCAAAGAGGGGGATGAATGGAAAACTGCGTTCAACACACCCGAGGGTCATTTCGAATACCTGGTCATGCCCTTTGGGTTGTGTAATGCCCCTGCTGTCTTCCAGAATTTTATTAATGAAATCCTGAGAGATTACCTGGGTAATTTTCTTGTTGTGTACCTTGATGACATACTGGTGTTTTCCAAGGACTGGTCCTCCCACGTGGAGCATGTCAGGAAGGTGCTTTGGGAGAATAATCTGTTTGCTAAGACTGAAAAATGTGTCTTTGGGGTACAGGAGATACCATTTTTAGGGCAAATCCTCACTCCTCATGAATTCCGCATGGACCCTGCCAAGGTTCAGGCTGTGGCGGAATGGGTCCAACCTGCCTCCCTTAAGGCGTTACAGTGTTTTTTAGGGTTCGCCAACTATTACAGGAGATTTATTGCCAACTTCTCGGTCGTCGCTAAGCCTCTTACGGACCTTACTCGCAAGGGTGCTGATGTCCTCCATTGGCCCCTTGAGGCCGTCCAGGCCTTTGAGACCCTCAAGAAGTGCTTTATCTCGGCCCCCGTGCTGATTCAGCCCAACCAAGAGGAGCCATTTATTGTGGAGGTTGACGCATCCGAGGTGGGAGTGGGGGCCGTCTTGTCCCAGGGTACCAGCTCCCTCACCCATCTCCGCCACTGTGCTTACTTCTCTAGGAAGTTTTCGCCCACGGAGAGTAACTATGATATTGGCAACCGCAAACTTCTAGCCATTAAATGGGCTTTTGAAGAGTGGCGGCACTTCCTGGAGGGGGCCAGACACCAGGTAACGGTCCTTACGGATCACAAGAATCTGGTTTTCCTAGAATCGGCCCGGAGGCTTAATCCTAGACAAGCTCGTTGGGCACTATTCTTTACCAGATTTAATTTCTTGGTTACCTATAGGGCTGGGTCCAAAAATATTAAGGCTGATTCTCTGTCACGTAGTTTCATGGCCAATCCTACTTCTGAGAAGGATCCTGCTTGTATTTTACCCCCTGGTATAATCGTTTCTGCCACGGATTCTGATTTAGCTTCTGATATCGCGGCTGATCAGGGTGCAGCTCCTGGGAACGTCCCTGGGGACAAACTGTTTGTTCCCCTGCAATACCGGCTAAGGGTACTCAGGGAAAACCATGACTCCGCTCTATCTGGTCATCCTGGCATCTTGGGCACCAAACACCTCATTACCAGAAACTATTGGTGGCCTGGGTTGCCTAAAGACGTTAGGGCTTACGTCGCCGCTTGTGAGGTTTGCGCTAGGTCCAAAACCCCTAGGTCCCGACCTGCGGGCCTACTACGTTCCTTGCCCATTCCCCAGAGACCTTGGACCCATATCTCCATGGATTTTATCACCGATTTGCCTCCATCTCAGGGCAAGTCGGTGGTGTGGGTGGTAGTAGACCGCTTCAGCAAGATGTGCCACTTTGTGCCCCTTAAGAAGCTACCTAACGCCAAGACGTTAGCTTCTTTGTTTGTGAAACACATCCTGCGTCTCCATGGGGCCCCAGTCAATATCGTTTCTGACAGAGGGGTACAATTTGTTTTCTTATTTTGGAGAGCTTTTTGTAAAAAGTTGGAGATTGATCTGTCCTTCTCCTCCGCCTTCCATCCCGAAACTAATGGCCAAACGGAAAGGACTAATCAATCTCTGGAACAATATTTAAGGTGTTTCATCTCTGACTGTCAATTCGATTGGGTCTCATTCCTTCCCCTTGCTGAATTTTCCCTGAATAACCGGGTCAGTAACTCGTCAGGGGTCTCCCCGTTTTTCTGTAATTTCGGGTTTAACCCAAGGTTCTCCTCCGTTTCCCCTGGTTGTTCCAATAATCCCGAGCTAGAGGACGTTCATCAGGAACTGTGCACAGTCTGGGCCCAGGTTCAGAAGAACCTAGAGGCGTCCCAGAGCGCACAAAAGATTCAGGCGGATAGTAGACGTTCTGCTAACCCCCGGTTTGTCGTCGGGGATTTTGTCTGGTTGTCGTCCAGGAACTTGCGCCTTAAGGTCCCGTCCAGGAAGTTTGCTCCCCGATTTATTGGACCTTATAAGATCATTGAAGTCCTCAACCCTGTATCCTTCCGTCTGGAGCTGCCCCCATCCTTTCGCATACATGACGTCTTCCATGCCTCCCTCCTTAAACGCTGCTCCCCATCCTGGTCCCCCTCGAGGATACCTCCTGTTCCCGTTCTCACCCCTGAGGGGGTGGAATTCGAGGTGGCCAAGATTATGGACAGTAGGATGGTCCAGGGCTCCCTCCAGTACCTGGTCCATTGGAGAGGATACGGGCCGGAGGAGAGGACTTGGGTACCTGCCCGTGATGTTCACGCTGGGGTATTGATCAGGAGGTTCCACCTTCTCTTCCCTACTAAACCGGGTCCTCTTAGTAAGGGTCCGGTGGCCCCTCATAAAAGGGGGAGTACTGTTAGGGATCTGCCAGGTACTACGTCTAGGTATACTCCTGGGATTAATCAATCCACACCTGAGGCCAGACCTGTTCGACTGACACCATCTCCCACCAACCAGGGTGGCAGGCTCAGGAGTGGGAGAGCCTATCGCGGCCTGATCAGTCGGAGTTAGCTCCACCCCCTGTCCTTTATTACCTGCCGTGTTCTCTTCCTCAGTGCTTGTAATTCTTCTGGATTCCTGGCCTCACTGCTGCTTGCTCCAGCCTGCTTCTGCCGTGCTTCTGCCTTGCTGCAGTTCCGCTTAACCTGCTTTGCTTTGCCCCTGGCTTGCTTCTTTCTCCGTGCTGACGTTTGTATACTCCACTACATCCTGATCCTGACTGACTCATTCACCGCTCCGTTTCTTCGCGGCGTTCCGTGGCTACTGCCCCTTCCCTTGCGTGTTCCCTGTTTGTTCTCCCGTGCACTTAGACAGCGTAGGGACCACCGCCCAGTTGTACCCCGTCGCCTAGGGCGGGTCGTTGCAAGTAGGCAGGGACAGGGCGGTGGGTAGATTAGGGCTCACTTTCCCTTCACCTCCTTCCTGCCATTACAATACATCTGTATATATGTCGAGCTTAGAGGTAAGTTGAGTGGAGGACACATCTGTATATGCAAGAAAAAAACAAAGTCGTCTTCGACTGAGAGTAGTCAATTGTTTAGTTCCATTCAGCTCGGTCATTTTCAAAAACGTAATATTAAGCGTTAACAAAAATTAGGAACAAAATGTCAGGTAAGAGAAGTAAGTGTCATCTGTGCTGTCCTTTCATAATTCTTTATTCATAAACCTGCTTGTGGAATGTTCACACAGAGTAATCTCAGTTTGTGACCATTTCAGCTTGCGCACATGTGCTTTGCTATTGTAACTGACAAATAGATATTTTTGTTTTCAACAAAGAAGCTATGTTTTGCTCCATGGAAAGTTACAATATCTATTTTTATAGTCTGTATTTATGTGATTTGAAACCCTGCACATTTTGTGGTTTCTGTAAGATATCTATTTTCATGGACAGTACTTTGGCTTTATGTGTGATATAGAAATAAAGCTAACCAACTAAGCTCACAGTAGATAATTCACGTACAACACTAAAGTCCTCACATATAAATGCAATGCTCACATAGAATAAATGCTTGTAAATTCCCTATGCTAAAGTAATCCGAAATTTTTGTTTCATTTCAACTGTGGGCCTAGTGCCGCCTTACTCAGACCTTCCTTCTCATCTATTTTACTGTGGGATTGTACTGTTTTCTGTTCAAACAAATACGCATTTTATATAAACTCCAACAAACAAATAAGCGGAGACTGTTCTCTATTGTTCTTAGTCCTCATTTGTTGAGAATGATGTCTGGTGTAGCAAAAATATAAGACTGAAATCTTAGAGCTCATGCACACTAACGTATTATGTAGTACAGTCTTCAAAGCCATCATATGGTGCTCTTAAACTCCTATAGGGGCCTTATTATAACTTCATATGACTCCAAATTCATAAAGAGGACTACGGGTTTGTACTGCATAGACATAGGCTATCCGTGTAAAGCTATATGGTGCTTCTGAATGCCATAGTATGAGTTATCTGTGCCATTTGGGTGCTAGTGATACCCTACTCTCGGGAAAGTACTAGTTCTCATTACTGAAATTCAGCTAGTAGGGAGACTTTAGAGAAATGCTTCCTGGGAAAAAAAGTATGCAAAATGAGTGAGTAGCCATTAAATGTATCAATCTTTTCTAACACAAAAGTATTAACATTACATAGGTTTTTACTAGCTAAGAATGTACCACATTATTTTTTTATTGTTCATTGAGACTAGGACACAAAAATCAACTAAAATGAAGCTTAAGTTTTCAATAAATACTATGACAATATAACTCAGTGGACCTCTCTTTTGTCTCTGGAACAGCTTAGTATAGAACGGCCCTATTGTAAATAAATTATTGTGAATTTTTATTTCCTCCACTCTCCCCATTCTCTGCATGGTAGGAATTTCATGTATGCTTGTTTCATTGTAGGCAAAATAGACAACCACATCTTCTAAACACCATTGACCGGAAGGAAGAACCATAATGACTCCTTCAATTGATCTTCTGAAGTTTAATCGAAAATAACAAGTTCAATATAAAAAAAAAAGCTTTCTAAAATGTTATGCCAGATATATTTTAGGCTTAACAGTAGAAAACACTAAATTGTGCCAATTGTATGTTCATCGTGTGCTTGATTAAAAATATTTTACAGTATTTCTGCCTATATCTTCAATGTAGACTTATGTCACCAGAGTATCAGACTACAAAGAAACCTTTTGTAGTCTGATCCTGCAGTCTGACTTTTCTATCAGTCCTATATGTCTTGCTCACTCATATTTGGTAAGTTGTCACACGTATTTTGACAAAAATTTGCTTCAGTGAGGGGGAACCGGAGGTCACGTTTAAACTGCTTTTTCTTTTCTGGTTAGTACTAGTTAGCTTTTTCTCAAAACAATAGTGGACATCAGTGGCGTAACTACCGCGGTAGCAGCAGTAGCGGCTGCTACGGGGCCCGGGGCTTGAGGGGGCCCGTGCCGCCAGCCAACACGCCCTCCCAAATGCCCGGTGGCGCCGCTAGCAGCCGTTATGGCTGCTACAGGGGTAGCACCGCTACTGTGGGGCCCGCGCCACTGAGCCTTACACAGGCACTCTCATGCCTGTAGGTGTCGCTAGCACCGGAGGGGGCCCCGGTGCTAGCGGCAGCCAAATACATGTATTAGCACTGAATGGCCGGGCATGTTCCGTGCCTGACCATCCAGTGCCTTACAATGACACTGATTGGCTAGCGGCGCGATGACATCATCGCGCCGCTTCCATGCTTGGAAGGTGCTGATTGGCGGGGCAAGTCATTCTGCCCCGCCAATCAGCGTCATTGAAGGACTCTCATTCAGCTCCTGCAGACATGCTCAGAAGAGAGCATGTCTGCATCGCCTGTGAACAGCGTGGGAACCGGAGAATGTGAGTATGTCACCTTTATATATTTTTTTCCTCATAAAAATGTGAATGGCATTATCTATAGTGGGGGGTCTATCTACAGGGGGGGTCGTCTTTATGTGGGCTATTATATATAGGGGGGTCTATATGTGGGGCAGTAGCTACAGGGGGGTCTATATGTGGGGCAGTAGCTACAGGGGGGTCTATATGTGGGGGTGTGGGCCACTATATACAGGGGGGTCTATATGTGGGCCACTATATACAGGGGGGGGTCTATATGTGGGGCACTAGCTACAGGAGAGGTCTGTATGTGGGGATGTGGGCCACTATCTACAGGGGGGTCTATATGTGGGGCAGTATATGTGAGACACTATACAGGGGTGGGCTATATGTAGAGCACTATCTATAGGGGAGCTATTTTTTAGGGTACTTTCTATAGGGGTGGGCTATGTGTGGGCCACTATATACAGGGGTGGGTTACCTGTGGGGCACTAGCAACAGGGTGGCTATATGTAGTGCACAGTCTACAGGGGTGGGCTATATGTGGGACAATATCTACAGAGGTGGGCTATACGTGGAGCACTAACTATAGGGGAAGCTATATGTAGGGCAGCACGGTGGCTCAGTGGTTAGCACTATTGCCTTGCAGCTCTGGAGTCCATATGTGGGCACTATCTACAGGGGCTTCTATGTAGGTCACTATCTACAGGGGGCACTATCTACAGGGGGCACGGTGTGTGTGTGTGTGTGTGTGTGTGTGTGTGTGTGTGTGTGTGTGTGTGTGTGTGTGACAGTTATATTTAGAGGTGTTGAGAATTTTAACTTTGTTTACAGGTGCAGAAATGTTTTAAAAGTGAGAAGCTGAAGACATCTAAACGGAAAACTGCAGAAATGGGTCATGGCCGGGAGAAATCCATCATAGATGTCTGAACCGGAGGGAGAAGAAAATAACTAGAATCTGAGACGTCACCGGTGAGTCACTTAATGTAAATGTTTATTCTGCCTCTAATCAGTATTGTAGTCACTGTATGATCTGCAGCGAGATGATGGTGGTATGATTTTTTTTTGTGAAACCGCATCTCCCAGCATATCCTTATCACTGTTTCGGCCATGCTGGGAGCTGTAGTTTTACGCCGTACAAACCTATGCGCAGTGGCGTAACTACCGCTATAGCAGCCGTAGCGACTTCTACGGGGCCTGCAGCATGAGGGGGCCCGTGCCACCAGCCGGCACGGCCCCTCCCATGGCCGCAGGCTCCGCTAGCAGCCGCTATGGCTGCTACAGCGCGACGCCACTGAAGGGGTTGTTCCTACAAAAGACATGCATCCCCTAACCACAGGATAGGGGATACATGTGGGATCGCTGGGACGCCCAGCGATGAGGAGAACGGGGGACCAAAAGTCCCCCCTAAGTTCTTCATGACAAACCTCGCAGTTTGGGGGTACAAATAAATTACTGTGTAATTTAAGTAATTTATTTTTGCAATGTTAATCTAGAATTAGGCAATTTTCGGCATTGTTTTTTGTTTATTTATTCCATTCACATTTCACGCTAAATAACTTAAATTAATTCTTCAGGTTATTACGGTCATGTAGATACCTAATATGTGTAGGTTTTTCAGTTTTATATAATAATAATAATAATAATTAATAATAAAATATATTTTATACTAAATAATATCTTTTTTGTTGACCTTTTTTTAATCAAGAGATTTTTACAACTTTATTACTTATAATGTATTAGCATACTCCTTAAACTCTGTATTAGACTATGTCACAGGCTGCTGTTAGGGCAACACATAGTGTGCCCTAACAACAGGCTGATAGAACAGACAGACAGTCCTATTCCCTTAGTCTCAGATCAAGTCACATGCAAACCCGGTGATGCAAACTAATTGTAAATCCCCTTTGATCATGCCACGGAGATTCCTCCTATCCCAGCTGTATTCAGGAGGTTGCTCTATGAACAGGAGCTGTTAGAAACAGCTCATATTTAGAGCATGAGCACTCACTGTAGTGCTCCTAAACCCTTTCTACAGCATCGCAAAAAGACGCCGTTGTAGACTTTGGGCCTGTGCGGCACGCCAGCAAAAGACAATGGGCGGTCGTGAAGGGGTTAAGACTTCCCAACTGTATTGGATCACAATAGAGTTGCATCCCTATCCAGTCTTGTTTAAAGGGCTCTTTACATAGTACAGCATCATCTATACTGAGACACAATTGTATAAAGTTACAGGTCTGTAGTCTTAGGCTGCACTGCTGAAAGACTGTGACGACATCTTCTCTACTAATTTCTAGCAGTTGTGTCAAGGAGACTTTGGATTTAAATTACCTCTAATATAAATATTCTCACATATTTGCAACTATTCAAGCCAGCTAGGATATAGATATTCCAAATGAGGTCCCCATGTCAACACTGTGCCTGACAAAAATTGGAAAACAAATATTATTAGAACCTGGCGGTAGTGCACTTCACGTCTGTAACTGATAGCAATTTTAGCTCAGCAGAGAAAACTAGGCACTGGAGGTCTAGTGCCTAGGGCGGCACCTTGAAGGGGGACGGCATCTGGTGCCTAACAAAATCTATTTAATTTATATTAAAAGAATTCTGCCTTTTTCTTGCCTCCTCCCAAACTCCTGATTAGATCTGGCGTCTTTTTTTTTTGTCCTGTCGTAGGTGGCGAGGATGGACTATTCTAATGTGAGCAGCACAGACTGGTGATGGAACTGAGCTGTGCTTACTTTGCACTGTCATTGTGATTGTTTGCTGCTGCAGCTGATGGATGAAGCTTCAGACCCTGCTGACTGCTCTCCACCAATCACAGTACTTGGTTTACATGAGAGTGATCAGCACCTCTACAGGATCATGGTCTACTGTTCACATAGACAAACTAGGGAACACAACAGCGCTCAGGCAACGAACTAGGGGGCTGGACCCCTCTTATAGTCCAGGGTACTCATGGGTCAAAGTTCATCCACAATGTCCGGTGCGCGGGCACGAGCGTGCGTGCGCACCCTACGGGATCTAGCTGAGGTGAGTGGACACGAGCGCTAACGTCAACTGGGGAGGAGGCTGGGGCCAGCGCTTGCTGACTTGTGGCTGCAGCAGTCAGGGGAAGGTTGGAGCTGACGGCCCACAGCCACGGACATTACAGTATCCCCCCTCTTAAGCCCCCTCTTCTTGGGACCAGAGCGAGAGAGAAACTTCTTCAAAAGAGTAGGAGCATTGAGATTCTCATCTGGCTCCCAGGACCTCTCTTCAGAACCAAACCCCCTCCAATCCACCAAATAAAAAGTCTTTCCTCTCACTTTTTTGGTGTCCAAGATCTCCTTGACCTCAAAGTTGTCCGAAGGGCCGCTTGAGGCAACCGCAGGGCTGGGAGTCTTGGAATAGCGGTTCAGGATCACTGGTTTCAGGAGGGAGACATGGAAGGAGTTGGGAATTCTGAGGGTGGGAGGCAACCGAAGCTTGTAGGTGACAGGGTTAATCTGCTGCAGGACCTCGAATGGTCCGAGGAACCTGGTGGCAAATTTACATGATGGCATCCTCAGTTGGATATTCCTGGACGACAGCCAGACTTTAGTGCCAGGAAGAAACCAAGGAGACTCTTTTCTCCTTGTGTCAGCCTTCCGTTTCATTCGGTCCACTGCCATTATGATGGAGGATCGAGTCTGTTGCCAGATCTGCAAAAAGTTGTGGAGTCAGCTGCAGGTACCTCGGAAGTATCAGGCACTGGGAGAGGAACTCGTGGGTGCTGGCCGTAGACAATGCAGAACGGTGTATTCCTAGTAGACTCACTGGTGTGATTATTGTAGGAGAACTCCGCCCATGGGAGCAGCTGCACCCAGTCATCATGCTGCTTGGAGATGAAGTGGCGTAGGTAGTTCTCCAAAATCTGGTTGATCCTCTCAGCCTGACCATTAGACTGAGCATGGTAGGCAGAGGAATAGTCCAACTTCACGCCAAGAAGTCCGCAGAGGGCTCTCCAGAACCTCAAGGTAAACTAAACCCCCCGATCAGACACAATATGCTGCGGCAAGCCGTGTATGCGGCAGATGTGTTGGATAAATAACTTGGCCAACTTAGGAGCAGAAGGGAGAACGGTCCGAGGAACGAAGTGGGCCATCTTCAAAAATCGGTCCACCACCACCCAGACAGTACTGCATCCAGGAGAGAGAGGCAGGTCTGTGATAAAGTCCATAGCTATATGCTGCCATGGAGCATTGGGCACAGGCAATGGCTGGAGCATACCAGCAGGTCTGGAGTGTGTGGCCTTGTTGGCTGCACATACAGCACAGGAAGAAACGAAGTCCACAATATCCTTGGGCAGTGTGGGCCACCAGAAATGACGAGCAATCAAATCCCGGCTCTTACGTAACCCCGCGTGACCTGCCAGTCTAGGGGAGTGTCCCCAGCGGAAGATTCTTCCACGATCAGCCAGGCGCACAAAAGTCGTCCCTGGAGGAATGTCCCCAATTTGCAGGGGATTGACCAAGACAATGCAAGATGGGTAAACAATGTTCTGTGGACTCACTATGGTGTTTTCTGTTTTAAAAGACAAGGCATCGGCCCTCACATTCTTGTCGGCTGGGCGATAATGAAGCTCAAACTGAAACCTTGCAAAGAACAGTGACCACCTGGCCCGACGAGGGTGGGTTCAGCCGTTAGGCCGTCTGGAGGTAGGTCAGATTCTTGTGGTCCGTAAAAATCAAGATAGGATGAGCTGCACCCTCTAGTAGAGGTCTCCTCCAGAGCCAATTTGATGGCCAGTAACTCCCGATCCCCAATCGAGTAGTTGCGTTCTGCGGAAGAGAAGAGCTTGGAAAAGTATCCACATTCCCTTGACTTGCCCTTGGGACCTCTCTGGAACAGGAGTGCACCAGCACCGACAGAGGACGCGTCCACCTCCAACGAGAACTGTAGAGAAACGTCTGATGATGGAGGATAGAGGCTGACGTGAAGGCACTCTTCAGGCTATTGAATGCGAACTCTGCCTCGGGAGTCCACACCTTGGCGTTCATACCCTTCTTAGTAAGGTTAGAGATAGGAGAACTCAGTGAGGAGAAGTTCGGAAAAAAATGCCTGTAAAAATTAGCAAATCCCAAAAAGTGCTGCATGGTCCTCAAGCCTTGAGGGCGTGGCCACTCCAGGACAGACTTTACCTTTTCAGGATCCATCAAAGACCTCGATTCGAGACGATGTAGCCCAGGAAGGGTAGAGCATCCTTGTCAAACACGCACTTCTCCAACTTGGCGTACAGACAATTCTCCCTTAACCGTAGCAGTAGCTGATGGACATGTCTCTGGTGCGTCATAGGATCTGGAGAGAAAATCAAGATGTCATCAAGGTAAACTACAACACAAACATAGAGGAGGTCACGGAAAATGTCATTGAAAACTCCTGGAAGACCGCGGGAGCATTACACAAGCCGAAGGGCATTACTAGATACTCATAGTGTCGATCCCGGGTGTTAAATGCAGTCTTCCATTCATCACCCTGGCGAATCCGGACTAGGTTGTAAGCCCCAGGCAGGTCTAGTTTAGAAAAAAATTTTGCACCACATATACGATCAAACAGTTCAGAGATCAGTGGCAATGGATATTTATTCTTCACCGTGATCTGGTTGAGACCACGGTAGTCGATGCAAGGACAAAGAGAGACATCTTCTTTTTTACAAAGAAGAACACGGCTCCTGCCAGGGAGGAAGATTTTCGTATGAAGCCCCTTTCTAAGTTCTCTTTCACATAGGAGGACATGGACAGAGTCTCTGGCAAGGAGAGAGAATATACCCTACCACGGGGAAATGATGCACCAGGAATCAGTTCAATAGGGCAGTCATACGCCTGATTTGGAGGCAATGTCTCCACCTCCCTCTTGCTGAAGACGTCCGAAAAGGCAGCATAATGACTCGGCAATCCTGCCAAAGACCGAGGCAGCAAAGGCTGAGCCGAACAAATCCGCACCAGGCAACGACCTTGACACTCAGGGCCCCACTGGAGAACCTCTCCAGAATTCCAGTCCAGAACTGGGGCATGCAGTCGGAGCCAAGGCAGGCCCAGCAACACAGGGTTAACAGCTTTGGGTAGCACATAGAACGACAGAAGTTCGGAGTGAAGGGCTCCCACTTGGAGCCTCAGCGGCTTGGTTACAGCTATAACAGGGTCTGGCAGAGGTAGTTCATTCACTGAGGCAACTGTCAATGTGCTCTCCAGAGGGGTGGTGGGTAATTGCAGAAGGTCCACCAGATCTCTGCGGATGAAATTAGCAGTGGATCCAGAGTCCAGATACGCAGAGACCTGATGCGTTTTCTCGCCGGACACTATGGTCACAGATATGGACAATTTAGACGGAAGTACATCTTTACCCAAGGTTGTCACTCCTAGCAACCCTAGGTTTTGGGATCTTTGGGGGCACAGGCGCACAAGATGGCCATCGAGACCGCAATAAAGACAGAGTCCAGATGTGCGTCTGCTTTGCTTCTCCTTGATGGATAACTTACACTGGTCCATTATTACCGACTCCTTAGGAGGATCGACATCTGAAGACAGCAGGGTTTGCTGCACGGTAGGAGCCAAACTGGAGTGGGCTCCCGCCCATTGAACCTCTTGGAGGCGTTTACAGATCCGTATATCAATCCGGGCAGACAGAAGGATGAGGTCATCCAGGGTAGACGGCAGATCCCGGGCGGCAAGTTCGTCTTTAATTCTAGAAGATAGTCAATGCCAGAATGCAGCCACCAGAGCCTCATTGTTCCATAACAGTTCTCCCGCCAGGGTGCGGAAGTGGATGGCGTACTCATTCACGGAGGTGTCTCCTTGGCGCAGGTTAATCAAAGAGGCCGCTGCAGATGAGACCCGTCCAGGCTCATCAAACATCGTGCGAAAAGTCCAGAGGAAGGCAGGGAAGTCACGGGTTTCTGGTCCTTGTCTCTCCCAGATAGGGTTCGCCCAAACAAGAGCCTTGCCAGTGAGGAGAGAGATGATAAAAGTGACCCTGGCACCATCAGACGAAAATGTCTTAGCATACAGGCAAAGTGGATCTGGCATTGATTAAGAAAACCATGACAGGTACTTGCTTCTCCATCATAGTGGTCAGAATGTGGCAAAAAAACACGTGGGTCAATAGTGCCAAGAGGTGTAGTCTGAGGATCAACATTGCCAGGAGGTGTAGTAGGAGGAACGGCAGCTTGTGTCTCCTGCCGACGTGCAAGAATGTTCAACGCCTGGAGGAGCTGGTCCTGTCGAGACCGGAGGTCCAGCATATCCGCTCGCATCTCCTGTGACGTCGTCATAGTCTGGAATCGAGCAGCGGTGTCCATGGCCTGAGCGTACTGTCAAGAATGGTCTGTGGACCCACTGGGCCGTACCGCCTTGGCGATAAGGCAGCTGGCCAACAGGGAGCAGGTGAGAGTCTATAGTTCTATAGGTACCTGTGGCAGCTCGGACAGCAGCAGGGCAGCCTCGGCTTGGACTAGGTAGCAGGCGGACGTCAGGCGAGGTGAAGCAGGTCAGACGTGGATGCAGCACAGCACGACTTTGGCACAGCTCAGTGCTAGACCAGGAAAGTACGGAATGCTAGGAACAGGGACAGGAGCAGGGACTGGAACAGGGAACACACTAGGAGGCCATCACATAGACAAACTAGGGAACACAACAACGCTCAGGCAATGAAGTAGGGGGCTGGACCCCATCTCCTGGGGAGGAGGCTGGGGCCAGCGCTTGCCGACTTGTGGCTGCGCCAGTCAGGGGAAGGTTGGAGCTGACGGCCCGCAGCCACGGACATTACAGTGTGTAATGTGTGCATATCTTGTTTGTGCATGTGTAATGCATGCATATAATGAGTACGTATGTGTAATGCGTGCATATAATGAGTATTTGTGTGTTATGTGTGTGCATATCACGTGTAATGTGCGTATATCACGTGTAATCTGCACATATCATATGTGTGTCCGTGTAATGCATGCATATAATGTGCAGGAAAAAGAAAACTTGGATCCAGTGCAATTTCGCTGGATCCAAGTTTTCATTTTCCTGCCTGTTACCTCATCATGTGCCGCCACGAGGATCCGTGCACAGATTGGATTCGCATCGGATCGGTGAGCTGGAGGATTCCTCCCCTCCTTTTTCTCATGCATGTAATGTGTACATATAATATGTGTGTGTGTGTGTGTGTGTGTGTGTGTGTGTGTGTGTGTGTGTGTGTGTGTGTGTGTGTGTGTGTAATATGTGCATATCATTAGTATGTGTGTAATGTGTATTGTGTTCATATAATGAATGTGTATGGTGTGCCAGGAATTGTTTAATTCTGCGAAGAGAGTGTGTGTCCGTCCACCTGGGACAGCCCGGACGTCGATGAGGAAGAGGACTGATACTCCCCTTTCTCCCCACTCTCCCTTCTTGTATGTTGTCTCTCAATAAAGCTTCAGACCTGTTATTTCCCCTCCCTATCCCAACTGTCCCACTCCCTCACCCCATCATTTGTCTGTATTGCTTTGTTGATTGATTTTAGTTAATGGAAGAATGTCAGTGTAGCATGTGGTGTGATGTATAACATACAGTGAAGGAAATAAGTATTTGATCCCTTGCTGATTTTGTAAGTTTGCCCACTGTCAAATTTGTGTAAAGGTTCAGATAGCACCAGATACGTGGAAGGGTGAGGTTTTGCACGGATAGGGGCCCAACCCAAACATAAATATAAAAGAGTATCCGGCACACCAATATAGAAAAAAAGGTATTTTTTATTTTGTTTCTAATGCCAGTGGCAGAGTGCGACGTTTCGGTCTAGGTGACCTTCATCAGGCACTGAGCCGTGCTGGGCAACTGAATTGACGAGCGCTAGTGGTGCTGATAGCGGCTGGCCGCTGTATCATGGCAAGCTTCGGCTGCCTCCTACCCTCAGAATTCCCAACTCCTTCCACGTCTCCCTCCTGAAGCCTGTGATCCTAAACCGCTATTCCAAGACTCGCAGCCCTGCGGTTGCTCCCAGCGGCTCCTCGGACATCTTTGAGGTAAAGGAGATCTTGGACACCAAGAGAGTGAGAGGAAAGACCTTGTATTTGGTGGATTGGAGGGGGTTTGGTCCCGAAGAGAGGTCCTGGGAGCCAGAGGAGAACCTCAATGCCCCTACTCTTCTAAAGAAGTTTCTCTCTCGCTCCGGTCCCAAGAAGAGGGGGCGTAAGAGGGGGGATACTGTAATGTCCGTGGCTGCGGGCTGTCAGCTCCAGCCTCCCGCTGACAGCCGCAGCCACGAGTCGGCAAGCGCTGGCCCCAGCCTCCTCCTCAGGAGACGCCAGCGCTTGCATCCACTCACCTCCGCCGGAGCCCGCACGCTCGTCCCCGCTCTTAAAGGGGCAGCGCGCGCACCGGACATCTTGAACGACCTTTGACCCGTGAGTACCCTGGGCTATAAGAGGGGTCCAGCCCCCTAGTTCGATGCCTGAGCATTGTTAGTTTTCCCAGTCTGTCTTGCAAATGGTCCCTTAGTGTTTCCCGTTCCTGTTGTTACCCGTACCTTGTTCCCCGTTCCTGTTTCCCGTGCTTTGCCCTAGTATCTAGTCGTGCCACGTCCTGTGTCATCTTCCACGTCCAGTGCAATCTTCCACGTCCTGTGTCATCTGCCATGTCCGGAGGAATCCGCTACTTTCTGTGTCATCTGCCACGTCCGGAGGAATCTGCCACGTCCTGTGTCATCTGCCACGTCCGGAGGAATCCGCCACGTCCTGTGTCATCTGCCACGTCCGGAGGAATCCGCCACGTCTGGCGCAGCTTGCGGCTCCTGTGTCATCCGCCACGTTTGGCGCCATCTGCTGCACCCATCTCATCTGTGCCAGAGCTGCGGCCACCATCTGGACTATTCAGGTACCCTTGTGCAGGACATTGTATTTCTGGGGTGTCCTGTTGTTTGGCCAGCTGCCTCCCCGCTGCGGCGGTACGGCCTAGTGGGTCCACTAACCCACTTCGTGACAAGATATAATTTTGACTATGTGATTTTCTTTTTTTTTTTTTTATATATATAATCTATCTCTCACTGGTAAAATTAACCTAGCCTAAAAATTATAGACTGTTCATGTCTTTGACAGTGGGCAAACTTACAAAATCAGCAAGGGATCAAATGCTTATTTCCTTCACTGTAGGTTAGCCTGTACTGTGTGTCATACTGTCATGCTATGTTCGGCGATTGTTATTATTTATTATTTACTGCTTCATAGCCTGCGCTGCGTTGCAGTAATGTTTGTACGATGACGACTGATTGAGAATAAAACATTTTTCAATCAAAAAATGTGTATGTGTGTAATCTATGCATATACAGTAATAGGTATGTATGTTAATTGTGTATGTGTGTGTAATGCACGCATATCATCGGTATATTTGTGTAATGCATGCATATAAAATGTGTGTAATCTGTACATGAGACTAAGCCCAGCAAGGATATTTGAATTTGATAAGGGACGTGGATGAGAATAATTTAGCACACCTCAACACCATATGTAAACTTAGCCGTTAAAATAGGGCGTGGGCCCAAAAGTGCCTAGGGCAGCATGAATTCTAAATACGGTCTTAATTACTTACAGTAGGTTTCCTTTAGTCCTGTATGCTTGGTAAAAAAAAGATAAAAACTCTGCTCTCTGAATAGTAATGAAAAAAGTTACTTGCCCATGCTTATTATATTATCACTAAACATTATCTATTTAAGACACATAGAAAAAAGGAAATTTTGAAGATCTACGAAGAGGATTGTTTCGCTAATCTGGTTAACATACACAAATAAAAAATAGTGTGTGGAACAACACTAAGTGTTTGTATTGAATAAAACTCCCAGCCAAATCCTTGTACATTAAGATGTATTAAATTAGATTTTCTGTGATTTTAGATTTGAAGCATTTATAATGATGGTTGTTTTCACCTTTTCACTCAAAAATATATCTAACATTACAGATATAAAAGACGAAAAAATCTTACGTTATTGTCTGGTGAATATTCCTTTTTTGTTTAACCTGTATCATATTCTTAGAAACCATAAAGAGTATGAAGGATTAAAAACATATATTATAATAACAGAAATAGATACTGTATGTTTCTTACATGATTTGCTTCAGGCCAAGAGTAGGAAATGAGAGTCTTCAAAATCTACAGCATAGCAGTCATAGAATTCCAATAGGCTTTTTTTCAGTGTGTTATTTTTTTAAAGGGGTTGTCTGCTTTGGACAATCCCATTTTGTTAGAAGACTCTCCAATAGTAAGCTGATCACTGGATATCCCACTGCTGGGACCTCAAGTGATCAGCTGTAATTTGTGAGAGAGCCCAGCAGCATTTACTTTTCCTGCATTGCCACCACAGGGGAAATGAGGCATTACACAGTTAACATTCAAATCAATGGCCTGTACTGTTCATCTACATGGACATGTCTAATTCTCCAGAGAGAGAAATATACTCTTTGCCGTTTCTCTCCACCCTGACTAATATCAAATGGTCCTGAACAAGACACTCTCTCTATTTAGCAAAATATAACCCCTCTATTTACCAAAGAAATTACATCTAAAATCACACACACATTGTTTTTTAGGCTAGGACTTCACTGCAAAACTGTGGTAAACTCACCATAACTCCTAATCACAACTATAATTGTTCACTATGGACAAAAGTTCCAGACCATGCATGCATTCACTGCTTTTATTACAGAAACAAAATCACAGAAATGAAAATCCATCAAGACCATTAAAACCACTCAACAGGACCATTTCCCTTTTTCCTTTGCAATATTCTGCCAGTCTTAGTTTAATCCTCTTTCCTTTTTTTTCTCAATACATCATGAGAGAAATTTTACTTGATAATGGTGTTTAAATGGAAATCTTTAATTTGCCGCACAGGAACATTTGCGAGGCAGCCTGCATATTCCTTTGGGTCAATTAAACAGTGAGTCAAGTAAATTCTGGCTTAAAGAGGCTCTGTCACCAGATTTTGGAACCCCTATCTGCTATTGCAGCAGATAGGCGCTGCAATGTAGATTACAGTAACGTTTTTATTTTTAAAAACGAGCATTTTTGGCCAAGTTATGACCATTTTTGTAATTATGCAAATGAGGCTTGCAAAAGTCCAAGTGGGTGTGTTTAAAAGTAAAAGTCCAAGTGGGCGTGTATTATGTGCGTACATCGGGGCGTTTTTAATACTTTCACTAGCTGGGCGCTCTGAAGAGAAGTAACATCCTCTTCTCTTCAGAACGCCCAGCTTCTGACAGTGCAGATCTGTGACGTCACTCACAGGTCCTGCATCGTGATGGCCACATCGGCACCAGAGGCTACAGTTGATTCTGCAGCAGCATCAGCGTTTGCAGGTAAGATCGACTTACCTGCAAACGCTGATGCTGCTGCAGAATCAACTGTAGCCTCTGGTGCCGATGTGGCCGTCACGATGCAGGACCTGTGAGTGACATCACAGATCTGCACTGTCAGAAGCTGGGCGTTCTGAAGAGAAGAGGATGTTACTTCTCTTCAGAGCGCCCAGCTAGTGAAAGTATTAAAAACGCCCCGATGTACGCACATAATACACGCCCACTTGGACTTTTACTTTTAAACACACCCACTTGGATTTTTGCTAGCCTCATTTGCATAACTACAAAAATGGTCATAACTTGGCCAAAAATGCTCGTTTTTAAAAATAAAAACGTTACTGTAATCTACATTGCAGCGCCTATCTGCTGCAATAGCAGATAGGGGTTGCAAAATCTGGTGACAGAGCCTCTTTAAGAAGAAGAGGTTTCTAAAGAGCTTAGTGTTTCACAGCAATTGTCAAAGAGAGGAAAGAGTCTGTACCGCATGCTGTTATTCTTTGAGTGTGTAACTGTTTCACTATATATATATATATATATATATATATATATATATATGTTAATCCTTCTCAATGATTTAGAATATCATCTATCATCAAAAAGTTAATTTATTTCAGTAATTCAATTCAAAAAGTGAAACTCATATATTATATAGATTCATTACACAAAGGGTAACCTATTTCCCGCATTTTTTTATTTTAATGTTAACAATTATGGCTAACAGTTGATGAAAATCTGAAATTTAGTCTCTTCGAAAATTAGAATATTAAATAAGCCCAATTTCAAAAATTATTTTTGATACCAAAATGTTAGCCTACTGAACAGTATGTACAGTATATGCACTAAATACTTGGTCGGGGCTCCTTTTGCAGGAATTACTGCATCAATGTGGCGTGGCATGGAGGTGATCAGCCTGTGGCACTGCTGAGGTGTTATGGAAGCCCAGGTTGCTTTGAAAGCGGCCTTCAGCTCATCTGCATTGTTGGGTCTGGTGTCTCTCATCTTCCTTTTGACAATACCCCATAGATTCTGTATGGGGTTTAGGTCAGGTGAGTTTGCTGGCCAATCAAGTACAGTGATTATGTAATGACGGGGTAAGGAGACAGACAGGTGAGCCCTAATCTACCTGCCACTCAGTCCCTGCCTACTTGCACGACCCGTCCTAGGTGATGGCGTACAACTGGGCGACGGTCCCTACGCTCAATATGTGCACGAGAGACAAACAGACAAGGGTACACAGAAGCTAAGGGAAGTGGGGCAGTTGCCCAAGGCAACACCGTGAACAACAAGAGTAGTGAACGAGCCGAGTCAAACCAGGAGTGTACGAGGTACCAAACGTAGAGCAGGAGTGTAATCAGTAAAGCCAGGGTCAAAATGAAGCTGAGGTCAAATAGTAATAGCTGAAACAGCAGAGCCAGGAAACAGAGAGAATCACAGGCAAAGACAAGAAGCAAATGAAGGTATACATAGACCGAGGGCGGGAGCTAGAACCGTCTGGCCAGGCTGTGATAGGTTCTCCCACTCCTCAGCCTACCAGCCTGACTGGTAGCAGATCGAGTCATTCTAACAGACCTAGGAGCAGATGCAGACTGATTAACCATTGGCGTCGACACAGAAGCTGTGTCTGGCAGATCCTTTACAGATACTGTGGTTATTAAACCAGGTATTGGTACTTTTGGCAATGTGGGCAGGTGCCAAATCTTGCTGGAAAATGAAATCTGCATCTCCACAAAGCTTGTCAGCAGAGGGAAGCATGAAGTGCTCTAAAGTGTCTTGGTAGACGGCTGCATTGACTCTGAACTTGATATAACACAGTGAACCAACACCAGCAGATGACATGGCTCCCCAAACCATCACTGACTGTGAAAACATCACACTGGACTGCAAGTAACATGGATTGAGTGCAGATGCAGACTGATTAACCACGGGCATCGACACAGAAGCTGTGTCTGGCAGATCCTTTACAGTACCCCCCCTTTTATGAGGGGCCACTGGACCCTTCCTAGGTCGACCTGGCTTATTGGGGAACCGAAGATGGAACCTCCTGAGCAATACCTCAGCGTGAACATCCCGGGCAGGTACCCAAGTCTTCTCCTCAGGCCCGTATCCTCTCCAATGGAGCAGGTACGGGAGGGAACCTTGGACCTTCCAGCTGTACACAATCTTGGCCACCTCGAATTTTACCCGAGGTGAGAACAGGGACAGGAAGTTTCCTCAAGGTAATCATGGACGGGGAGCAGTGTTTCAGGAGGGAGGCATGAAACACATAGTGTATTTGAAAAGACGGGGGTAACTCCAGCCGGAAGGAGACAAGGAGACAAGGTTAAGGACCTCAATGACCTTGTACGGCCCTATAAACCGGGGAGCAATTTTTTTGGACGGAACCTTAAGGCGCAAATTTTTTGAAGACAGCCACACCAGATCCCCGACCACAAACAAGGGGTTAGCAGAACGTCTTCTATCTACCTGAGTCTTTTGTATGCTCTGGCATGCCTCTAGGTTCTTCTGAACCTGGGCCCAGACTGTGCACAGTTCCCGCTGAACGACATCTACCTCCGGATTGTTGGAACCACCAGGTGAAATGGAGGAAAACCGAGGATTAAACCCAAAATTACAGAAAAAGGGGGAGACCCCTGACGAGTTACTGACCCGGTTATTAAGGGAAAATTCGGCGAGGGGAATGAAGGAGACCCAATCATATTGACAGTCAGAGATAAAAAATCTTAAATATTGTTCTAGAGACTGAGTAGTCCTCTCAGTTTGGCCATTAGTTTCAGGATGGAAGGCCGAGGAGAAGGACAGATCAATCTCCAACTTCTTACAGAAAGCTCTCCAAAACAATGAAACAAATTGTACCCCTCTGTCAGAAACAATATTGACAGGAACCCCATGGAGATGCAGAATGTGTTTAACAAACAAGGTAGCTAACATCTTGTCATTGGGTAGTTTCTTGAGGGGCACAAAGTGGCACATCTTACTGAAGCGGTCTACTACAACCCACACCACCGACTTGCCTTGAGATGGAGGTAGATCGGTGATAAAATCCATGGATATATGGGTCCAAGGTCTCTGGGGAATGGGCAAAGAACATAGTAAGCCCGCTGGTCGGGACCTGGGAGTCTTGGACCTAGCACAAATTTCACAAGCGGCGACGTAGGCCTTAACGTCTTTAGGCAAATCAGGCCACCAATAGCTTCTAGCAATGAGGTGCTTGGAACCCAGGATGCCAGGATGGCCAGATAGTGCAGAGTCATGATTTTCCCTGAGTACCCTTAGCCGGAATTGCAGGGGAACCAACAGCTTGCTCTCAGGAAGGTTCCCGGGAGCTGAACCTTGATCAGCCGCAATTTCAGAGACTAAGTCAGAATCAACAGAGGATATTATTATACCTGGGGGCAAAACACAAGCAGGATCTTCCTCCTAAGGAGGGCTGGCCATGAAGCTACGCGACAGTGCATCAGCTTTAATATTTTTAGACCCAGCCCTAAAGGTGACCACAAAGTTGAATCTAGTAAAAAAACAACGCCCATCGAGCTTGTCTCGGGTTTAGCCTCCGGGCAGATTCTAGGAAGACCAGATTCTTGTGGTCGGTAAGGACCGTTACCTGGTGCCTAGCCCCCTCCAAGAAGTGGCACCACTCTTCAAATGCCCATTTAATGGCTAAGAGTTCGCGGTTTCCCACGTCATAGTTACTCTCAGTGGGGGAGAACTTCCTGGAGAAGTAGGCACAGGGACGGAGATGGGTGAGGGACCTGGTTCCCTGGGACAAGACAGCACCCACTCCCACCTCAGAGACGTAATCCTCCACGATGAATGGCTCCATTTGCTTAGGCTGAATCAGCACTGGGGCCAAGATAAAGCACTTCTTAAGGATCTCAAAAGCCTGGACCACCTCCAGAGGCCAGTGGAGGAGATCAGCACCTTTGCGAGTAATGTCCGTAAGAGGCTTAGCGATGACCGAGAATTTAGCAATGAATCTCCTGTAATAATTAGCAAACCCCAGGAAGCACTGTAACGCCTTCAGGGAGGCAGGTTGGACCCATTCAGCCACAGCCTGAACCTTGGCAGAGTCCATGCGGAATTCATTAGGAGTGAGGATTTGACCCAAAAATGGTATCTCCTGCACCCCAAACACACATTTTTCGGATTTAGCAAGCAGTTTGTTATCCCGAAGGGCCTGGACCACCTTCCTAACATGCTCGATGTGGGAGGACCAGTCCTTGGAAAACACAAGTATGTCATCAAGGTACACTACAAGAAATACACCCAGGTAGTCTCTTAAAATCTCATTTATGAAATTCTGGAAGACCGCGGGAGCATTACACAACCCAAAGGGCATGACGAGGTATTCGAAATGACCTTCGGGTGTGTTAAACGCAGTCTTCCACTCATCCCTTTCCCTGACTCGGATAATGTTATAAGATCAAACTTAGAGAACCATTGGGCCCCCTAAACCTGATTGAAGAGATCAGGAATCAAAGGAAGGGGATATTGGTTCCTTACAGTGACCTTATTCAAGTTTTGGTAATCGATGCACGGCCTAAGACCACCATCCTTCTTCCCTACGAAGAAGAAGCCAGCACCTACCGGAGAAGTAGAGGGGCGAGTGTGACCCTTGACCATGCTTTCCTGGATATATTCTCTCATGGCCTTACGTTCGGGACAAGAGAGATTAAATATCCTACCCTTAGGGAGCTTAGCTCCTGGTACCAAATCGATTGCGCAATCGTATTCTCTATGAGGAGGTAACACTTCGGAAACCTTTTTAGAAAAAACATCAGCGAAGTCTTGAATAAACTCAGGTAGAGTGTTCACCTCCTCAGGGAGAGAAATAAAATTAACAGAAAAACAGGATGTCATGCATTCGTTACCCCATTTAGTAAGATCCCCAGTACTCCAGTTAAACGTGGGATTATTCATCTGCAACCAGGGTAGGCCTAAAACCAAATCGGACGATAATCCCTGCATCACCAGTACAGAACACTGCTCCAAATGAATGGAGCCAACAATAAGTTCAAAAACAGGGGTATGCTGTGTAAGATAACCATTAGCAAGTGGAGTGGAGCCGATACCCACTACCGGGTCAGGTTTAGGCAAATCAATCAATGGCATAGCTAGAGACATAGCAAATTCCACAGACATAATATTAGCAGAAGACCCTGAATCCAAGAAGGCACTGCCGGTGACATACCTACCCTCAAAAGAGACCTGAAAGGGAAGCAAGATCTTATTATGTTTCATATTTACGGGAAATACCTGTGCGCCTAAGCGACCACCCCGATGGTCACTTAGGCGCGGAAGTTTTTTGGCTGCTTATTCTTACACCTAGGACCGTTGTTTACTTGATGCTTGTCATCCCCACAGTAGAAGCAGAGACCATTCTTCCTGCGGAGCTCTCTACGTTGTTGGGGAGACACGGAGGCCCTGAGTTACATGGGTTCATCCGAGTTTTCCGTGGAAGGACGAAGCAACGGAACCTCGGGAGCCATCATGGGGGAGCCAGAGGAGAAGGCACAAAAACGTTCAAGTCGTCGTTCCCTGAGACGTCGGTCAAGACGTACCGCTAAAGCCATAACCTGATCTAGAGAGTCAGAAGAGGGATAGCTAACCAACAGGTCTTTCAGGGTGTTCGACAGACCCAATCTAAACTGGCACCTCAAGGCAGGGTCATTCCAGCGAGAAACTACACACCACTTCCTAAAGTCAGAACAGTACTCTTCAACGGGTCTCTTACCCTGACGTAAGGTCACCAGCTGACTCTCGGCAAAGGCAGTCTTGTCAGTCTCGTCATAGATGAGCCCGAGAGCGGAAAACAAAAGGTCAACAGAGGAAAGTTCAGGGGCGTCAGGCGCCAAAGAGAAGGCCCATTCTTGGGGGCCGTCCTAGAGCCGGGAGACAATTATACCCACTCGCTGGCTCTCAGAACCTGAGGAGTGGGGCCTTAGACGGAAATAGAGTCTACAACTCTCCCGAAAGGAGAAAAAAGTCTTACGGTCCCCTGAGAACCGGTCAGGCAACTTGAGATGGGGTTCAAGAGGTGAGGTGGAGGGCACTAGCTGGTTGCACCTCTGAGCCAGGGCTTGGACCTGTAGGGAGAGACCCTGCATTTGCTGAGCCAGGGTCTCAAGGGGGTCCATAGTAGTAGGAACTAGGGTAGAAAAGGTATACGGGCCTATGATTATGTAATGATGGGGTAAGGAGACAGACAGGTGAGCCCTAATCTACCCGCCAATCAGTCCCTGCCTACTTGCACGACCCGTCCTAGGCGACGGCGTACAACTGGGCGACGGTCCCTACGCTCAATATGTGCACGAGAGACAAACAGACAAGGGTACACAGAAGCTAAGGGAAGTGGGGCAGTGGCCCAAGGCAACACCGTGAACAACAAGAGTAGTGAACGAGCCGAGTCAAACCAGGAGTGTACGAGGTACCAAACGTAGAGCAGGAGCGTAGTCAGTAAAGCCAGGGTCAAAATGAAGCTGAGGTCAAATAGTAATAGCTGAAACAGCAGAGCCAGGAAACAGAGAGAATCACAGGCAAAGACAAGAAGCAAATGAAGGTATACATAGACCGAGGGCGGGAGCTAGAACCGTCTGGCCAGGCTGTGATAGTTTCTCCCACTCCTCAGCCTACCAGCCTGACTGGTAGCAGATCGAGTCACTCTTACAGACCTAGGAGCAGATGCAGACTGATTAACCATTGGCGTCGACACAGAAGCTGTGTCTGGCAGATCCTTTACAGATACTGTGGTTATTAAACCAGGTATTGGTACTTTTGGCAATGTGGGCAGGTGCCAAATCTTGCTGGAAAATGAAATCTGCATCTCCACAAAGCTTGTCAGCAGAGGGAAGCATGAAGTGCTCTAAAGTGTCTTGGTAGACGGCTGCATTGACTCTGAACTTGATATAACACAGCGAACCAACACCAGCAGATGACATGGCTCCCCAAACCATCACTGACTGTGAAAACATCACACTGGACTGCAAGTAACATGGATTGAGTGCCTCTCCACTCTTCCTCCAGACTTTGGGACCTTGATTTCAAAATGAAATACAAAATTTGCTTTCATCTGAAAACAGGACTTTGGACCACTGAACAGACCAATCCTTTTTCTCCTTAGCACAGGTAGGACGCTTCTGACGTTGTCTCAAGGAATGCGACAGTTGTAGCCCATGTCCTGGATACGTGTGGTGGCTCTTGAAGCACTGACTCCAGCCGCAGTTCACTCCTTGTGAATCTACCCCAGATTCTTGAATTGCCTTTTCTTGACAATCCTTTCAAGGATGTAATTATTCGACTACGCTATTTATTCCGTAAAAACGACTGAACCCTTGCACAACTGAGACAAACGGAAACCATTGGCACCGGATCCATCACCATTGAAATCAATGGTGATGGAAACGGAAACCTTTGCTCTGATGGAACGTCGGAACGGGACCCTAGCGCAGAAGTGAACAAAGCCTAAGATCTAATAAGTTATTTGTTACTCATACCTTGACAGCCACAGCCATTGACTTGTGAGCGCTGGTCTGCATTTCCTCCCCAGGAGACGCCAGCGCTCACTTCAGCTCTGCTCTGCTGTGTCCCGTAGGGTGCGCGCGCAATCTCGCGCCCGGCCTTAAACGGCCAGTGCGCGCACATTTTAAACGTTACTAATTAGCCCATTACTACTGCCCTTTTACTCCTTGCCTGAGTGTTGTTTGTATTCCTCTGTTAGTCTTGCAAATGGTCCCTTAGTCGTATCCTGTTCCCTGTGTTCCCGTGCCCTGCTACCTTTATCCTGTATCCCGTACTGTATTTGTTCCTGTGGCATCTCTAGTGTTGGAGTTGCATTGTGCCGTCTACTACGCCTGCTGACTTACACCACGTCTGGTGTCATCTGCCACAATTTGCATCAGCTTCCGCCAAGGTCCCATCTGTGCCTAAGCCATTGCTACTTTCTGGACTATTACAGGTACCCTTGTGCTCGGACTTTATATTGACTTGGTGCACTGTTGTTTGGCCAGCTGCTACCCTGCTACAGCGGTGCGGCCGAGTGGGTCCACATACCCACAGATCGTCACAGTACGCTCAGGCCATGGACCCCGCTGGCCATACCAAGACCACAACGACGTCACAAGCCATGTGGGCGGATATGCTAGACCTCCGGTCACGACAGGACCAACTCCGTCAGGCGGTGAACATTATTGCGCATCGGCTGGATAAGCAAGCTGCAGCCCTCCCGGCACCTGCTCCTATTGCTCCTGCTGTTCCTCCTACTACACCTCCTGGCAGTACAGATTCTCTATTCTCTCTGCCACTGCCTCCCCGTTACGATAGAGACGTGAGGACCTGCAGGGTATTTCTGAACCAGTGTCAGATCCATTTCAGTCTATGTGCCGATGCATTTCCCTCCGATGGCGCAAGGAACGCATTCATAGTCTCTTTCCTTACTGACAATGCCCTGGCATGGGCGAACCACATCAGGGGATGTCATGGATCGGAGACCCGTTACCTACGGTGTTTCCTACGGACTTCCCACACTGTATTTGAGGAGCCTGGGCGAGTCTCTTCAGTGGCTGCATCCCTGCTGACCCTTCACCAAAGAGATACCTCCATGGGAGAGTACGCCATTCAGTTCCGTACCCTGGTGGCTGAGCTGATCTGGAACAACGAAGCCTTAAAGGCTAGGTTCTGTCAAGGTCTTTCCTCCTAAATCAAAGATGAGCTTGCCGCTCCAGATCTGCTCTCTACCCTAGATGACCTCATTCTTCTGGCCACCCGGATTGACATGAGGATCCAGGAACTGTCTCAAGAGATTCACCAGTTCAGGAGATTGCCCAGGCTGGCTCCTACATTAGCTGTTCTGCCAGAGGAGCCTACGCAAATAGACCATCTCAAGTTGTCCGCTCAGGAGAAGCAGCACAGACGCACTTCGGGACTCTGTCCGTATTGCGGCCTCGGAGACCGTTTTGTGTGTCTGTGTCCGCAAAAGCCTAAAAAGCTCCAGAGCCTAGTATTGGTTGGAGAGACAACCCTAGGTGGAAAAGGACAAAATAATAAACTCTCTCCCAAATTGTCCATTCCCGTGACCATAGTGTCCGGTGACAAGACGCACTGAGTATCTGCCTACCTGGATTTCAGGTCCGCGGCAAACTTCATCCAACAGGACTTGGAGTGGATCAGCTCCAGTTGCCGACACCCCTGGTTGTTGCCTCGGTGATTGTACTTCCTCTGCCTGACCCCATCTTGTCCGAGACCAAGCCACTGGAGCTCCAAGTGGGAGCTCTTCATTCCGCGCAGATAAACTTTCTCATTTTGCCCAAAGCCATCAATCCTGTGTTGCTGGGTCTGCCCTGGCTCCTGCTTCATGCTCCAGTGCTGGTCTGGAATTCCGGAGAAGTTCTCCAATGGGACTCCAAATGTCTCCACCGCTGCCTGCTACAGGTTCATCCCGCTCTGCCTCCTATGTTTCAAGGCCTACAACCTAATCCAAATCCGTCAAGGTGACGAGTGGAAGACAGCATTTAACACTGGAGCCAGGCACTATGAATACCTGGTAATGCCCTTCGGCCTGTGTAACGCTCCCGCGGTCTTCCAAGAATTTGTCAATGATATCTTCCGAGATCTCCTCTATGTCTGTGTTGTAGTATATCTTGATGACATTTTGATCTTCTCCCCAGATCCGATAACACATCGGAGACATGTCCATCAAGTCCTGCTGCAATTAAGGGAGAATTGCCTATATGCCAAGTTGCAGAAGTGTACTTTTGAAAGAAATTATTTGCCCTTCCTGGGCTACATAATTTCGGACTAGGGTCTCAAGATGGATCCTGAGAGTCCGTCTTGGAGTGGCCACATCCTCAGGGCCAGCAGGCCTTAATGCATTTTATGGGGTTTACTAACTTCTGCCGGCAGTTTATCCCAAACTGCTCTTCACTGACAGCCCCCATCTCTACCCTTAGGCTGGGTTCACACGACCTATTTTCAGGCGTAAACGAGGCGTATTATGCCTCGATTTACGCCTGAAAATACGGCTCCAATACGTCGGCAAACATCTGCCCATTCATTTGAATGGGTTTGCCGACGTACTGTGCCGACGACCTGTAATTTACGCGTCGTCGTTTGACAGCTGTCAAAAGACGACGCGTAAAATTACAGCCTCGTCAAAAGAAATGCAGGACACTTCTTGGGACGTTTTTGGAGTCGTTTTCTCATAAACTCTATTGAAACAAGCTCCAAAAACAGCCGAAAAAACGGCGCGAAAAACGCAGCGAAAAACGTGAGTTGCTCAAAAAACGTCTGAAAATCAGGTGCTGTTTTCCCTTGAAAACAGCTCTGTATTTTCAGACGTTTTTTGCTCAGCGTGTGAACATATCCTAACCAAGAAAGATATGAACACCAAAGTGTGGACTCCAGAGGCCGAATCTGCATTCAATAGCCGCAAGAATGCCTTCACTTCAGCCTCAATCCCCCTTCATCCTGACGTGTCTCAGCAGCTCTCGTTGTAGGTTGACACTTCTTCTGTTGGTACAGGCGCACTTCTGTTCCAGAGAAGCTCCAAAGGAAAGCCAGTAGTATGTGGCTATTACTTAAGACTTTTTTCCCCCGCAGAGCACAATTACTCTATTGGGGATCGGGATCTACTGGCCATCAAATTGGCTCTGGAGGAGTGGATACATCTGCTCGAGGGTGTAGCTCACCACATCCTGATATACACCGACCACAAGAACCTCACATATCTCCAGTCGGCTCAATGACTAAACCCCCGTCAGGCCAGGTGGTTGCTGTTCTTCACCCGTTTCTAATTTGTGCTCCACTACTGTCCCGCTGACAAAAATGTGAGGGCCGATGCACTTTCCAGGTCGTTTGAAACGGAGGACACTGTGGAGTCCCCTCAAAATATCATATACCCATCCTGAATTGTCACTGCCAATCCTTTGCAAGTTAGAAACATCCCTCCGGGGAGGACTTTTGCTTGGTTGGCAGACAGGAGAAGAATTGTCCGCTGGGGACACAGCTCCAAACTGGCTGGGCACGCTGGTGTTCGCAAGACCCGAGACTTGATACTCATCATTTCTGGTCGCCCACGTTTCCCAAAGATATTGTGGATTTGTCTCTTTCTGTACTATGTGTGCTTCCAACAAGGTTGCTCACTCCAAACCTTCCCGTCTGCTCCAACCTCTGCCTGTGCCCAATGCCCCTTGGCAGCACATTACAATGGACTTTGCCACAGACCATCCCCCCTCAGCAGGATGCAATACTGTCTGGGTTGTGGTGGACCAATTTTCGAAGATGGCACATTTTATCCCGCTGACCAGCCTACCGTCTGCTCCTCGACTGGCAAAGCTCTTTATTCAGCACATCTTCCGCTTGCATAGCTTGACTGTTCACATTGTGTCCGATTGGGGGGTTCAATTCACCTCAAAATTCCGGAGAGCCCTCTGTAAACTCCTGGATGTGAGATTGGCCTTTTCCTCAGCCTATCACCCCCAGTCCAATGGTCAAGTCGAGAGGATTAACCAGATCATGGAGAATTTTCTCCGCCACTTTATCTCCATGCAGCATGATGACTGGGTACAGCTTGTTCCATGGGCCGAATTCTCGTATAACAACCACACAAGTGAGTCCTCCACTTCCACACCATTCTGCATTGTCTACGGTCAACATCCGAGAATCCCTCTTCCTCTGATGGCTACATCTCAGGTATCCGCAGCTGACTCTGCATTTGGGGACTTTCTGCAAATCTAGCCACAGACCCGGTCCTCTATTCTGCGAGCAGTTGATTGCATGACGCGAAAGGCGGATATAAGAACAAGAGAGCCGCCCGAGTATCTTCCGGGTATCAAAGTCTGTGTCATGTCCATGGCCGCGGGCCGCCAAGCTCACTCACCTCTTGACGGCCGCAGCCATGGGTCTGCGAGCGCTGGTCCCAGTCTCCTCCTCAGGAGACGCCAGCGCTCACTTCCGCTCAACTCGGCCGGGTCCCGTAGGGTGCGCGCGCACGCTCGTGCCCGCTCTTAAAGGGGCAGCGCGTGTACTGGTCTTTTATGTTTAATTACCCCATGAGCACCCTGGACTATAAGAAGGGCCCAGCCCCTTCCTCCCATGCCTGAGCATTGTTGTCGTACGCAAAGTTTGTCTATGCAAATGGTCTCTTAGTGTCTTCTAGTTCCCAGTGTTTCCCGTACCTGTATCTGGTGCTATCCTGGTCAAGTGCCATGCTGAGCTGTAGTCGTGCTGTGCTGCATACCATGCTAGTCCTGCTACACCACGCCTGATGTCTGCCTGCTGCCTAGTCCCAGCCGAGCCTGCCTTGCTACTGTCCGAGCTGCCACAAGTACCCTATACGAACTATAGACTGTTACCTGCGCCCTGTTGGGCAGCTGCCACACCGCCAAGGCGGTACGGCCAAGTGGTTCCACAAACCCAACGTGACAGTACTCACAGGCCATGGACCCCGCTGGTTGATCCAAGACCAAGATGACGTCACAAGCGATGCGAGCAGATATGCTCGACCTCCGGTCTCGACAGGACCAACTCCTCCAGGCCTTGAACATTCTCGCACGTCGGCAGGAGGCACAAGCTGCCGTTCCTCCTCCTACACCTCCTGGCAGTGTTGATCCTCAGACTACACCTCCTGGCAGTTTTGATCCCCGCTTTTCTTTGCTACTTCCTGACCACTATGATGGAGATGCAGGTATCTGTTGTGGATTTTTTAACCAGTGCCAGATCCACTTCAGCATGTATGCAAGGGCATTTTCGTCTGATAGCGAAAAAGGTCCCTTTCATCATCTCTCTCCTCATTGGCAAGGCTCTTGCCTGGGCGAATCCTATTTGGGAGAGACAAGGACTAGAGACCCGTGACTTCCACGGCTTCCTCCGGACTTTTCGCATGGTGTTTCAACAGCCTGGACGAGTCTCATCTGCAGCGGCTTCCTTGCTAAACCTACGCCAAGGAGACAACCTCCGTGGGCGAGTACGCCATCCACTTCTGCACCCAGGCGGGAGAATTGTTGTGGAACAATGAGGCCCTGGTGGCTACATTCTGGCAGGGACTGTCTCCTAAGATTAAGGACAAACTCGAGATCTACAATCTACTCTGGATGACCTCATCCTTCTGTCCGCCCGGATTGATATGAGGATCCGAGAATGGCTCCAAGAAGCTCGTCAGGAGGGAGGCCTTCATAGTTCGGTCCCACCCTTGCAGCAACCTCTGCTGTCCTCAGGTGCCGATCCTCCAAAGGAGTTTGTGAGGATGGACCAGTGTGGGCTATCCACCCAGGAGAAACAACGCAGACGCACTTCGGGACTTTGTCTATATTGCGGCCTCGGAGGCCATCTTTTGCGTCTGTGACCCCAAAAGTCCCAAAGCCTAGGGTTGCTAGGAGAGACAACCTTGGGTAATAAAGGACTTCTGTCTAAATTGTCCATACCCATGACCATAGTGTCCGGCGAGAAAATGCATCGGATCTCCGCGTGTCTGGACTCTGGATCCGCTGCTAATTTCATTTGTAGAGAACTGGTGGATCTTCTTCAATGCCCCACTACCCCTCTGGAGAGGCCGTTGACGGTTGTATCGGTAAATGGACTACCTCTGCAGGACCCAGTTATAGCTGTGACCAAGCCACTGAGGCTCCAAGTGGTAGCTCTCCACTGCGAGCTGTTATCATTCTTTGTCTTGTCCAAGGCTGTTAACCCTGTGCTGCTGGGCCTGCCTTGGCTTTCGATAAACATGCCCCAGTCCTGGACTGGAACTCTGGAGAGGTTCTCCAGTTGGGCCCCCGATTGTCACAACCGTTGCCTGGGCCAGATTCGTTCGGCTCAGTCTCCTCTGTCTCAGCCATTGGCAGGTTTGCCTTGTCATTATGCTGTATTTTCAGACATCTTCAGCAAGAGGGAGGCGGAGATGTTGCCCCCACACCGGGTGTATGACTGTCCTATCGAGCTGATTCCTGGTGCATCCCTTCCCCATGGTAGGGTATATCCTCTCTCCTTACCAGAGACTCTGTCCATGTCCGCCTATGTTAAAGAGAACTTGGAGCGGGGCTTCATACGCAAATCTTCCTCCCCGGCAGGAGCCGGGTTCTTCTTTGTCAAGAAAAAGGATGGTTCTCTGCGTCCCTGTATCGAATACCGGGGTCTCAACCAGAATACGGTGAAAAATAAGCATCCGTTGCCATTGATCTCAGAACTGTTTGATCGTATATGTGGTGCCAAGATTTTTTCCAAACTAGATGTGCTTGGGGCTTACAACCTGATCTGGATTTGCCGGGGTGACGAATGGAAGACTGCATTTAACACCCTTGATGGACACTATGAATATCTAGTAATGCCCTTCTGCCTGGGTAATGCTGCCGCGGTCTTCCAGGATTTCTTTAATGACGTCTTCCGTGACCTACTCTATGTTTGTGTAGTAGTCTATCTTGATGACATCTTGATTATTTCTCCAGATCCTATGACTCATCCAGGGGTGTAACTAGGAAAGATTGTGCCCCATAGCAAACTTTTGACTGGGGCCCCCCCTCCCCTGGGTATCACTGAACCCCCCCTTGTAGATAGTGCCTCCCTATAGATTCCGCCACACAGCGCCCCCTATAGATAGCACCATACATAGCCCCCCGTTGATAATATCATACAGCTCCCTGTAGATAACATCATACAGCCCCCCTGTAGATAACGCTATACAGCCATCCCCCTGTAGATAACGTCATACAGCCCTCCCCCTGTAGATAACGCTATACAGCCCTCCCCCTGTAGATAACGCTATACAGCCCTCCCCCTGTAGATAACACTATACAGCCGTCCCCCTGTAGATAACGCTATACAGCCCTCCCCCTGTAGATAGCGCCATACAGTCCTCCCCCTGTAGATAACGCCATACAGCCCCCCCCTGTAGATAACGCCATACACCCCCTGTAGATAACGCCAGACAGCCCCCCTGTAGATAACGCCATACAGCCCCCCTGTAGATAACGCCATACAGCCCCCCTGTAGATAACGCCATACAGCCCCCCTGTAGATAACGTCATACATACCTCCCCTGTAGATAACGCCAGACAGCCCTCCCCTGTAGATAACGTCAGACAGCCCCCCTTTAGATAATGCCATACACCCCCTGTAGATAACGCCATACACCCCCTGTAGATAACGCCAGACAGCCCCCTGTAGATAATGCCAGACAGCCCCCCCTGTAGATAACGCCAGACAGCCCCCCCTGTAGATAACGCCATACAGCCCTAAACCTCCCCCCCTGTAGGTAATGCCATGCAGCCCCCAACAAAAAACGACCTATAATTTGTCCTACAAAAGACATGCATCCCCTATCCACAGGACAGGGGATACATGTGTGATCGCTGGCAGCGATAAGGAGAACGGGGGACCGAAAGTCCCCATAAGTCCTCCATGACTAACCTCGGACTTCCGGCGTCTGCGCAGTTCAATAAAAATGAAAGGCGTGCTGGTCATGAATGCGCACAAGCGCGACTAGTGCAGTATTAATTTCTATGGAGCTGCAGACAGACGCCGGAAGTCCGAGGTTTGTCATGGAGAACTTCTAGGGACTTTCGGTCCCCCGTTCTCCTTATCGCTGGGCGTCCCAGCGATAACACATGTATCCCCTATCCTGTGGATAGGGGATGCATGTCTTTTGTAGAAACAGCCCCTTCAGTGGCGTCGCGCTGTAGCAGCCATAGCGGCTGCTAGCGGAGCCTCCGGCCATGGGAAGGGGGGCCCGTGCCGGTGGGCCCCCTCATGCTGCGGGCCCCGTAGCAGCCGCTATGGCTGCTACTGTGGTAGTTACGCCACTGGACTCATCAGAGACATGTCCGTCAAGTTTTGCTGCAGTTAAGGCATCATTTACACGAGCGTAATAAACGTGCGTGCTTTTCACGCGTGTCGTACGCACCTATATTAGTCTATGGGGCAGTGCAGACAGTGCGTGAATTTTGCGCAGCGCGAGTGCGTTGCGTAAAACTCACGACATGTCCTATCTTTGTGCGCTGTTCACGCATCACGCACCCATTGAAGTCAATGGGTGCGTGAAAACCACCCATGCCGCACGGAAGCACTTCCGTGCGAACTGCGTGATTCGCGCAACAACTGTCAAACTCTGAATGTAAACAGAAAAGCACCACTTGCTTTTCTGTTTACAAACATCCAAACGGAGTGTCATAATGATGGCAGCTGCGAGAAAATCTCGCAGCCGCGCATCATACACTGATGACACACGGAGCTGTTAAGTGCCTTTTGCGCACGCAAAACGCCGCATTTTTTGAGTGCGCGAAACGCACACGCTCGTGTAAATAAGTGAGAGTAGTCTGTACGCTAAGTTGGAGAAGTGCGTGTTTGAGAAAGATGATCTACCCTTCCTGGGCTACATCGTCTCGAATCGAGGTCTCGAGATGGATCCTGAAAAGGTAAAGTCCGTCCTGGAATGGCCACGCCCTCAAGGCTTGAGGGCCATACAGGGATTCGCCAATTTTTACAGACAGTTCATCCCAAACTTCTCCTCACTGACTTCTCCTATCTCTAACCTCACCAAGAAGGGCATGAACGCCAAGGTGTGGACTCCTGAAGCAGAGTCCGCATTCCATAGCCTGAAGAGTGCCTTCACGTGTGCCTCTATCCTCCATCATCCAGATGTTTCTCTACAGTTCTCGTTGGAGGTGGATGCCTCCTCTGTCGGTGCTGGTGCATTCCTGTTCCAGAGAGGTTCCAAGGGTAAGTCAATGGTATGTGGATATTTCTCTAAGCTCTTCTCTTCCGAAGAACGCAACTACTCGATTGGGGATCGGGAGTTACTGGCCCTCAAATTGGCTCTGGAGGAGTGGAGACATCTACTAGAGGGCGCAGCTCATCCTATCCTAATTTTTACGGACCAAAAGAATCTCACCTATCTCCAGATGGCCCAACGGCTGAATCCTCGTCAGGCCAACATCCACAAATTCCTCTCCCGGTGCCTGATACGTCTGACGTACCAGCTGCTGACACTGCTTTTAGGGACTTTCTGCAGATCTGGCAGCAGACTCGATCCTCCATCCTGCTGGCAGTCGAAACGGTAGGCAGACACAAGGAGAAGAGAACCCTCTCAGTTTCTCCCTGGCATGAAGGTCTGGCTGTCCTCCAGGAATATTCGACTGAGGGTGCCATCATACAAATTTGCACCCAGGTTCCTCGGACCCTTCGAGATTTTCACAGCAGATCAACCCTGTCGCCTACAAGCTTCAGCTGCCTCCTACCCTCAAGAACTCTTTCCATGTCTCCCTCTTGAAACCGATGGTTCTGAACCTCTTTACCAAGACTCTTAGCCCTGCGGTTGCCTCAAGCGGTCCTTCAGACACCTTCGAGGTTAAGTAGATCTTGGACACCAAGAAAGTAAGAGGAAAGACTTTTTATTTGGTGGATTGGAGGGGGTTTGGTCCTGAAGAGATGTCCTGGGAGCCAGAGGAGAACCTCAAAGATCCTATCCTTCTGAAGAAGTTTCTCTCTCGCTCTGGCCCCAAGAAGAGGGGGCGTAAGAGGGGGGATACTGTCATGTCCATGGCCGCGAGCCGTCAAGCTCACTCACCTCCTGACGGCCGCAGCCATGGGTCTGCGAGCGCTGTTCCCAGTCTCCTCCTCAGGAGACGCCAGCGCTCACTTCTGCTCACCTCGGCCGGGTCCATTAGGGTGCTCATGCCCGCTCTTAAAGAGGCAACGCACGTACCAGACTTTTATGTTTAATTAGCCCATAAGCACCCTGGACTATAAGAAGGGCCCAGTCCCTTCCTCCCATTCCTGAGCGTTGTTGTCATACCCAAAGTTTGTCTATGCAAATGGTCTCCTAGTGTCTTCCAGTTCCCAGTGTTTCCCGTACCTGTATCCTGTATCCTGTGCTATCCTGGTCAAGTGCCGTGCTGAGCTGTAGTCGTGCTGTGCTGCATACCACGCCTGTCCTGCTACACCACGCCTGACGTCTGCCTGCTGCCTTGTCCCAGCCGAGCCTACCTTGCTAAAGTCCGAGCTGCCACAGGTACCCTATACAAACTATACACTGTTACCTGCGCCCTGTTGGCCAGCTGCCATACCGCCAAGGCGGTACGGCCCGGGGGGTCCACGAACCCAACATGACAGTCTGGCTGCCCTCTAGGAATATACATCTGAAGGTGCCTTCATACAAATTTGGTCCCAGGTTCCTCTGACCTTTTGAGATCCTGCAACAGATTAATCCTGTGTCCTATAAGCTTTGGCTGCCTCCTACCCTCAGAGTCCCCAACTCCTTTCATTTTTCCCTCCTGAAGCCTGTGGTCCTGACCCGCTACACTAAAACTCCTAGCCCTGAAGTTGCTCCCAGCAGTTCTTCCGATGTGTTTCAGGTAAAGGAGATCCTGAACTTAAAGAAAGTAGGAGGAAGAACTTTTAATTTTGTGGATTTGAAGGGGTTTGGTCCAGAGCAGAGGTCCTGGGAGCTAGAAGAGAACCTCAATGCCCCTACCCTCATTAAGAAGTTCCTCTCTCGCTCTGGTCCCAAGAAGAGGGGCATAAGAGGGGGGATACTGTAACATCCACGGCCGCGGACCATCGGGACTACTTACCCCTCGATGGCCGCAGCCATGAACTTGATAGCGTTGGTCCGCATCTCCTCCCCAGAAGACGCTAGCGCTCACTTACGCTCCGCTCTGCTGTGTTCTGCAGGGTGCGTGTGCAAGCTTGCGCCCAGCCTTAAAGGGCCAGTGCGCGCACATGTTAAAAATAACTAATTAGCCCATGATCACCCTGGACTATAAGAAGGGCTCTGCACTTTTACTCCTTGCCTGAGCGTTGTTTGTATTCCTCTGTTAGTCTTGAAAATGGTCCCTTAGTCGTATCCTGCTCCCTGTTTTCCCATGCCTTGCTACCTGTATCCTGTATCCCGTGCTGTATTTGTTCCTGTGCCATCTCTAGTGTTGGAGTTGTGTTGTGCCGTCTCCTACGCCTGCTGACTTACACCACGTCTGGTGTCATCTGCCACGTTTTCCATCACCTGCCGCCAATGTCCCATCCGTGCCTAAGCCGTTGTTACTGTCTGGACTATTACAGGTACCCTTGTGCTCGGACTTTATATTGACTTGGTACACTGTTGTTTGACCAGCTGCTACCCGGCTACGGCGGTGCGGCTTAGTGGGTCCACATACCCACAGATCATGACAATTGGCTTTAAAACCATGTCAAAATGGGGTTTTCTTCTGCTGGACCTTTGGTGCCCAATATTGTGTCTATGGTACTCTGGTGGATCAATGTACTTCAGTCTAAGGCTGGGTTCACACGACCATGTTACGTCCGTAATGTACGGAACGTATTTCGGCCGGAAGACCCGGACCGAACACACTGCAGGGGGCCGGGCTCCTAGCATCATAGTGATGTACGACGCTAGGAGTCCCTGCCTCTGCGTGGAACTACTGTCCCGTACTGTAATCATGATTACAGTACGGGACAGTAGTTCCACGCAGAGGCAGGGACTCCTAGCTAAATACGTTCCGTACATTACGGACGTAACATGGTCGTGTGAACCCAGCCTCACACTGGTGCTAGTTATCTCCTCCATAAAGAAAAGAGAATATAACTAATATACAGACTTCTATCCAGTTCAATACAAAATATGTTGCAATTGTCTATAGCAGATACTGCCATTTTTGGTGGTATTGCAGCCGAACCAGAAATATAGTACAAGCAACACTTCACTTCATGAGCCCCTATCTGTAATACCAAATTTAAATTTTGTCCTATTATTCCCTCTGTCTGTGCAGTTCCATGCAAAAATCTTTGTTACATTATAAACATGTCTTTTGACTAAAAAAAAGAAATCCAATTATGTAAAAAAACATAAAGTTTGTCTATTAATTTATGTACACATGTAAAAATGATTACCCTAACACTCATGCATCTGTCATTTTTAATTTTTACTTCACCCTATAGTCGCATCCGTATTAACATTTCAACATTTCTACAGCGGGAGCTAAAAATATTCTCTGAAATAGGCTTCATGCAATGAAGCAATATATTTTGCTTTCTTTAGTTATCAGATTAATTTAATCCTCACATTTGTTCTGATTTTACTGTTGCAATGCATCATAACTAATCTTTTTTTTCTTGAGGAGAATTATGTTGCTTGATCTTTGCTGAAGCAATATAATCTCTGATGCTCTTCTCTAATAAAACTGTTGACCGGAATTAACTGCAAGAAAGCTAAAGCCCTTGTAGGTTTTTGTGCAAGTAACATTATAGGTTTGGAGCACATCAGAAAACCGTGTGCAAAGGCGAATTGTGTTCCTTTTACTGTGGGTAATAATAATCAAGAATATATGGCCTACATAGAGAGTTCAAAACAAGAAAAAGAACAGCAAGGCTTAACTACTGTAGAGGAATGGATTCTGCTGCTAAGCCCTAAAGTCCAGTACTTGGCCAGTTGCCTAAGTGTTGGTTGTTTCATTCCTAAATACATTAGTTTAACTTTAGGGATAAATAATCACGGTGCATTTTTTAAGGGTCCGTTTGGTTGGACTCTAAGGCCTTATTCACACAAACGTATTTTAAGTCCGTGATACGGGCGTGAAAATCACGCGCTTCGCAGGGACCTATGTTAGGCAATGGGGACATTCATACTGTCCTATACCTGGCCGTTTTTCGCACAGCACGCACCCATAGAAGTCAATGGGTGCGTTAAAATCACGCACGGCACACGGGAGCATTTCCGTGTGCCGCGCGTGATTCGCGCTACAGTTGTAAAATAAATGAATGAAGACATAAAAGCACCACCTGCTATTATGTTTGTAAACATAAAAACAGTGTCAGAACGATGCCATATGCGCGAAAATCACGCAGGCACGCACCAAATACTGATGCCACACGCTGCGTTTTGCTACGTGTGCAAAACGCAGCGTTTTTTTGCGCACGCAATACGGACACGCTCGTGTGAATAAGGCGTTAATCTGTTCACTGGAAAGCTCAGCAACATGTTATGCTCCATCTGCTGCTTGACTACAAAACTTGTAGGAGTCAGGAGAAATTGCCGAATCCTGATTCTCAAGCTTTCTACCAACATTAAGTGAACTACAAAGATTTATCACTATCAAACCTGCAACCAACTACGTCATACCCTTTAATTTTGTCTGCTAGATTTGACAGTCATTTATGTCAGATCTTAGGCCTGATTTACACGAGCGTGTGCGTTTTGCGCACACAAAAAAAAATGCGTTTTGCGTGCGCAGAAGGCACTTAAAAGCTGCGTGTGTCATCAGTGTATGATGTGTGGCTGCGAGATTTTCTCGCAGCCGGCATCATTATGACATTCCGTTTGGATGTTTGTAAACAGAAAAGCACGTGGTGCTTTTCTGTTTACATTCAGAGTTTGACAGCTGTTGCGCGAACCACGCAGTTCGCATGGAAGTGCTTCCGTGCGGCATGCGTGGTTATCACGCACCCATTGACTTCAATGGGTGCGTGATGCGCGAACAGCGCACAAAGATAGGAAATGTCGTGAGTTTTACGCAACGCACTCGCACTGCGCAAAATTCACGCACTGTCTGCACTGCCCCATAGACTAATATAGGTGCGTACGACACGCGTGAAAAGCACGCGCGTCGCACGCGTGTATATTACGCTCGTGTAAATTATGCCTTATAGTTACAGCAGTTGATTAAACTCTGGTCCATCTGTTGAGTTCTACTGTATGCTCAGGATGCATAGTAGACTGCTCAATAAGGTGGAATATTGGTAACTATTGCTTACTATCCTGCAGATATAAGATATAAATATATATATATATATATATATATATATAACTAAATATAAATATATATATATATATATATATATATATATATATATATATATATATATATAAACAAACAAACATATAATAGGAGCAGCACTGTGCAAAAAAACAAAAACAGCTGGTGCTAAGCTTCAAATAACAGGGAGTGACGTTCTCCCAGTAAGGTATATGGAAAAAATCGAGCAAAGAAGCAGCACTCAATAGCAAAAAATGAAATTTATTCACCCAACACAGCAACGTTTCACTTCCTCCATGGAAGCATTTTCAAGCAATTAGTGAAAAGCACACACAGGTATATATAGGGAGCACAAAGCTCAATTAACAAATCATCTAAATAGCAGCAATTATACACTTCATATTGAAAAAAATACCCCGTGTAACAGTGTAACAAAATATTACATATATGTGTACAAGAGTCAAAAATTGACAAATGGTATGAAGAACTTTAAAATTCCAACGAGTGTCATACGTGCCTATAAAATAGTGTAATGCATTAATTGCATAATGATTAATAATCACATTATAATACACAATAGCTGGCACTCACCAATCTGGAGAAACAAGGACATCCTGAACAGAACATGTGTGGAATTAAAATTTCCGCCGTTACAAACACCGAACTGCACATGCCCCAACTCTATCTGTCCATTGGGTAAGGCTATCACATGTGATCTGACTCGCCGTGACGATGCACAGCGACGCAACAGCTGACATGATTACATCACTAGCAGAGGCCCATCAAATCGCACAGTCGTGTTAGGGTCAATGCAACATAATACGCCGTGTTTGTTAAGGGCAAATATGCCAGAACTACAGTTTACAGGGTGGAGATACCACTAAAATACCTCTAATGAAGTCGTGAATAACACATTCCGCTAGTCAAGAAGGAGTGTATGAAAACTGTGTATAAGATGCACAGTGGTAGGTTTTGCTCAATTGGAATACCTTATGTCCCAAGAGACAAGAGAACGCCCGCTCGCATAGCGTGCAGAACTCAAGTCCCACGAAGAAATACTCAACCAATGCGATGATCTATCATCAACACAGAGGCGCGTAGTATTACTCCTATTAAGGGATCTCTGGAAAATGAGCAAAAACCTGTACCTTCGAATCAGAACTCCCCCGTTGCGGAGCTATCATTCACGGCTCAAAACGTATATATATAAAAAGAGTCAATAAGCAACCCAAATGATACTGAACAAACATAGATGGCAGATGTCGTGGAGCTGTGCAAAATCAACAACATTATTGCAGTTCACATAGATAAAGAAAAATCTAAATAAAAATGTAAATGACATTTTTTTTTATTCAATAACACTCTCCTATGACAGAAAAAAAGAGGCCACATGTGTACAGAATTCCTTGTTCCAGTTGGCAAGTGTCTTCCAATATCAATATCGAGACTTCAATCTATAAAAAAGAAGAAAGAAGAGGTATATTAAAAATTACAGTATAATAGCTTTCCTATTCCTATACATCAGACAATATCTAGAGTAGTGAAGGGATCATGAACAGATATCATTAGGCAAAGGAATCCCCAAGGAACGCCGCAGAGGCCAAATCTAAAGGCTGTACATGAAGAGAATGACCTCTCAAAACCATCTGGACCACAATGTCCTAGATGTAATAAAATACTTATTTGAATACATTCAAGGGGTAATCAATATTGAGACCGTTAGGGTAGAGGGAATTTAGTCTATTGATCCACTGAACCTCCCGTTGTTTAAGGATCAATTCCCTATTCCCTCCCCGTTTGAGGGGGGGAACCCTATCAATGATGCAAAATCTAAGTTGTTGTACACTATGACCCATTTCCACAAAATGTCTCGCTACAGGGAGTTCTACCTTCTTTGTACGTATGCTAGACTTATGATTGTTTAATCTCAGTCTACATTCAGTTGTGGTCTCCCCCACATAAATCAAATTACAAGGACATTGAAGAACATAAATAACATAGTCACTTCTGCATGTATAGTAGGAGGTAATCTTATAAGCTCTACCGGTAGTAGGATGCAAAAAAGAACTGCCTTTGAGAATAATCGCACAACTATCACAGGACAGGCAGGGAAAACAACCGTTCCGTGTCGAGTCCTGTTGTCTACCTCTGCCCTGAACATTCCTTGTACTGACATCCGTCACGACCAATCTGTCCCTTAAATTGCGGGGTCTTCTGTATGAAAATAAAGGAGGGGATTGAAATTCTATCACTTTATCATAGTAGTTACTCAGAATTCCACAATGTTTTCTGATAATATTTGCCACATTAGGACTGCATACACTGAATGTGGAAACCATAGGGAGTCTATCCATTTTCTGCTGAATCTTCTTCCTATCCTGCCCTAGTTGGGCCCTATCCACTCGTTTAACTCTTTCCAGATGTGTCTTAAGAAGACGCTCTGGGTATCCTCTGTCTATGAACTTCCTAACCATCGTATTGAGTTTATGGTCTAAACTAATGGGATCATCAACAATCCGTTTAACCCTCAATTTAAGGGACAGATTGGTCGTGACGGATGTCAGTACAAGGAATGTTCAGGGCAGAGGTAGACAACAGGACTCGACACGGAACGGTTGTTTTCCCTGCCTGTCCTGTGATAGTTGTGCGATTATTCTCAAAGGCAGTTCTTTTTTGCATCCTACTACCGGTAGAGCTTATAAGATTACCTCCTACTATACATGCAGAAGTGACTATGTTATTTATGTTCTTCAATGTCCTTGTAATTTGATTTATGTGGGGGAGACCACAACTGAATGTAGACTGAGATTAAACAATCATAAGTCTAGCATACGTACAAAGAAGGTAGAACTCCCTTTAGCGAGACATTTTGTGGAAATGGGTCATAGTGTACAACAACTTAGATTTTGCATCATTGATAGGGTTCCCCCCCTCAAACGGGGAGGGAATAGGGAATTGATCCTTAAACAACGGGAGGTTCAGTGGATCAATAGACTAAATTCCCTCTACCCTAACGGTCTCAATATTGATTACCCCTTGAATGTATTCAAATAAGTATTTTATTACATCTAGGACATTGTGGTCCAGATGGTTTTGAGAGGTCATTCTCTTCATGTACAGCCTTTAGATTTGGCCTCTGCGGCGTTCCTTGGGGATTCCTTTGCCTAATGATATCTGTTCATGATCCCTTCACTACTCTAGATATTGTCTGATGTATAGGAATAGGAAAGCTATTATACTGTAATTTTTAATATACCTCTTTTTTCTTCTTTTTTATAGATTGAAGTCTCGATATTGATATTGGAAGACACTTGCCAACTGGAACAAGGAATTCTGTACACATGTGGCCTCTTTTTTTCTGTCATAGGAGAGTGTTATTGAATAAAAAAAAATGTCATTTACATTTTTATTTAGATTTTTCTTTATCTATGTGAACTGCAATAATGTTGTTGATTTTGCACAGCTCCATGACATCTGCCATCTATGTTTGTTCAGTATCATTTGGGTTGCTTATTGACTCTTTTTATATATATACGTTTTGAGCCGTGAATGATAGCTCCGCAACGGGGGAGTTCTGATTCGAAGGTACAGGTTTTTGCTCATTTTCCAGAGATCCCTTAATAGGAGTAATACTACGCGCCTCTGTGTTGATGATAAATCATCGCATTGGTTGAGTATTTCTTCGTGGGACTTGAGTTCTGCACGCTATGCGAGCAGGCGTTCTCTTGTCTCTTGGGACATAAGGTATTCCAATTGAGCAAAACCTACCACTGTGCATCTTATACACAGTTTTCATACACTCCTTCTTGACTAGCGGAATGTGTTATTCACGACTTCATTAGAGGTATTTTAGTGGTATCTCCACCCTGTAAACTGTAGTTCTGGCATATTTGCCCTTAACAAACATGGCATATTATGTTGCATTGACCCTAACACGACTGTGCGATTTGATGGGACTCTGCTAGTGATGTAATCATGTCAGCTGTTGCGTCGCTGTGCATCGTCACGGCGAGTCAGATCACATGTGATAGCCTTACCCAATGGACAGATAGAGTTGGGGCATGTGCAGTTCGGTGTTTGTAACGCCGGAAATTTTAATTCCACACATGTTCTGTTCAGGATGTCCTTGTTTCTCCAGATTGGTGAGTGCCAGCTATTGTGTATTATAATGTGATTATTAATCAATATGCAATTAATGCATTACACTATTTTATAGGCACGTATGACACTCGTTGGAATTTTAAAGTTCTTCATACCATTTGTCAATGTTTGACTCTTGTACACATATATGTAATATTTTGTTACACTGTTACACAGGGTATTTTTTTCAATATGAAGTGTATAATTGCTGCTATTTAGATGATTTGTTAATTGAGCTTTGTGCTCCCTATATATACCTGTGTGTGCTTTTCACTAATTGCTTGAAAATGCTTCCATGGAGGAAGTGAAACGTTGCTGTGTTGGGTGAATAAATTTCATTTTTTGCTATTGAGTGCTGCTTCTTTGCTCGATTTTTTCTATATATATATATATATATATATATATATATATATATATATATCTTTATACATTTTAGGCTGGGTTTAATCAGCTTTTTAATACTTTGTCTGATTTTCAGAGTTGCAACAGTGTCAAAGTGCTGATATGTAATATACAGTAGCATATGATATAGCTATATGTATATCATATGGTCTATTGGCATATCTATAAACTGCAGAAGTAGTTGTCAAAGTCAGATGCGATCCACACAGCTGTTCAAGATCATTATGTCATAATCATAATTCCTCCTTGTCTAGACTTCTACATGAATTTCGATGGGATGATGTATGGAGGATATTTAATTATTCAATTAAACAATACTCTTGCTATTCAAAATCTTGTAACACATTTTCCCGTATAGATATAGCTCTAGTCGATAACACTTGTATGCGAATGATTCAAAAAGTAGATTATACAACTAGGGGGATTTCAGATCATTCACCTCTTTTTGTTACATTTTGTCATCCTTCAAGGGAATCTCCTAGAAACTTTAGGATACATTCAGGTATCCTAGAGATTGTGGGTAAAAATTAAAAGATATGGACAGAGCTCAAGGAATTATTTTCTACAAATATTGTACTGCAAGCATAGCTACAGTGTGGGATACTGTCAAAGCTTTTTTGAGGGGGCTTTACAAGGGGGTTTCCATCGAAATCAGGAGAAAGAGAATGGAAGAAGAACTATTGTTGGAAAGGAGAATACAAGAAACGGAAAATCAGTGTTTAAATCTGCCTACAGCATAAATGAAAGCAGTGTGGCAGGGCTATCAAGATTTACACAGAAAAAAATAATTGAAAATAAGACCAGGCATATACAGTGCATTCAGAATGTCTTCAGACCCTTTCACTTATTTCACATTTTGTTATGTTGAGGCCCTGTGCTAAAATAAAAAACTAAATTTTTTCCCCCATCATTCTGCACTCAAAACCCTGTAATGACACAGTGAAATCAGAATTTCAGATTTTTGTGCAAAATTTAAAAAAATGAAAAACTATAATTTCGCATGAACATAAGTATTCAGACCCTTTGCTATGAAACTTGAAATTTAGCTTTGGGGGCCTCCCATTTCTCTAGATCATCTTTGAAATGTTTCACCTTGATTGTAGTCTACCTGTGGTAATTTCATTTGATTTCATTTGATTGGACATGATTTGGAAAGACACACCTCTGTCTATATATAAGGTCTCACAGCTAAAAATGCATATCAGAACAAAAACCAAGCCATGAGGAGGAAAGAACTACCTGTGGAGCTCAGAGACAGGATTGTGTGGAGGCACAGATCAGGAGAAGGGTACACAAAAAAATCTGCTGCACTAAAAGTTCCCAAGAGCACAGTGACCTCTATAATTCTTAAATGGAAGAAGATTGAAACAACTAGGACTCTTCCTAGAGCTGGCCGTACCACCAAACTATGTAATCAGGGGTGAAGGGCCTTGGTAAGAGAGGTGACCAAGAACACAATGGTCTCTCTGGCTGAGCTCCAAAGATCCTGTGTGCAGATGGGAGAAACTTCCAGAAGGAACGATTAAAATAATTTTATTATCAATTTGTTAAAAATGGCTTAACCAGCCACTACTTCCAAGAAAACAGGCATAAGCAAGTGCTAGGCGAAAAGGGAAGTGTCCAGGGTAATGGTATATTTCAAAACACCCAGGACTAACTCTCCATATTTATGATATATTGATTCGCTACACTCTTGCCAAAAATGTCAATGTATCAAGATCCTACGCGTTTCAGCATTGTCACTAAAGCAATACCTCATCAGGGATTGATATACATAGGTAGTTAAATTCTAAAGGTAGAACACTGGATAGCACTGTTTATGTGCTTATTTTAACCTCCAGCCACGTATACGGCTCTGATGTACTGGCCGCACACGCGCCGGAGAAATCATGGGCTTTTAAGGTTAAGAGCCCGCTATTCTGACTCCATGACCAGGCTGTAAGTTGTAGGGCCCTTGAGACAATCTCACTGTATATGTCTGTATTGAACCGGTACTTACACCAAGACACTGTCAGATAGCGTCAACTCAGCTGAAGAGGCACGTGGGAAGTTTCCAGAGAAGTTTATTTTCAGGCTGAAATACTTGTAATGTACACAAACCAGCAGGTGAAAAGATGATATTTTGCCAGAGTTGAGCAGGAGATGACTACACAGTATGGGAACCATGAGGAAAGACAACTAAGCACAGAAAGAAGGGAGGAGCTATTACCTCAGAGCCTAGCTACAGGGAGATAGCAGGGACAAACTAAATAAAGCAAAGCAACTGCAATAGGAGCATATAACATAACATGACAGTGAATAGAAACCTAAGTCGAGGGACATGACACTCCCCGTCTGAAATCTTTAGATTTCACAATAAAATCAAACTTGAAAGAATGTCCTTGAATAATGTCCAGTAGTGGATCCTGGAACCTGAAAGACAAAAAGAACATGCAAACAATGACAATAGTTATAGTCCAAGTCTGTTGCCGATAGTCCGCAACAGTAGGTATCCGCTTGTACAAGTTCCAAGTAAAAAACCCATCTTCGGATTGGGGAAGCCGCAACTTGCCAACACTTCCACCAACCCACTGTATATTCCAAATGGTAAGGTGTTCCAAATATAACACAGCTAGCAGCCAGCTGGGGGCTGTGTCCTTTATGTGCCTTCTTTCTTTGGAAGAAGAAGCACTAGTTCAGTGATTGGGCGGAAGAAAACTCGCACTGAGCCTCCTTTGGTCACCTTGACCTCTACCTTTCGAGTCTTTCCATCATCACTAGGCATAACCTTGGTAACAAGACCCATTGGCCATTCATTGCGATGGGCTTCCTTATCCTTTAGAAGAACAAGGTCACCTTCCTGGAGGTTAGGTCTCGACGTCTGCCATTTGTGACGGCTTTGAAGTATGTGCAAATACTCTGTCTTCCAGCGGTGCCAGAACACGTTGGACAGGTATTGTACCTGTTTCCATTGCCGTCGGTAAATGTCGCTGTGGTCAAAGATTCCCGGAGGGATTGCAGCAGTCCCGATCTTCTGGGTAAGAAGCGTAGCTGGGGTAAGAATAACTGAGGAATCAGGGTCCGAGGATACTGGGACTAGTGGCCTTGCATTGATTATGGCGGACACCTCTGCAAGAAAGGTGACCAAGATCTCATGAGTAAGCAAAGACTTGTGATCCAGCAACATGGAGTCAAGGATTTTGCGTGCAATTCCAATCATGCGTTCCCATGATCCTCCCATGTGAGACGAATGTGGAGGGTTAAACACCCATGTGCACCCATTGTTAGACAAGAAATTGTCTAACTGCAGTTCTTTGCTGGCTCCCACGAAGTTAGTGCCGCAGTCAGACCTCAGTTGCTTGACGGGTCCTCGGATAGAGAAGAATCTTCGGAGGGCATTGATGAAGCAAGAAGAATCCATAGACTCAATCACTTCGATGTGTACTGCTCGGATGCTGAGACATGTAAACAGCACAGCCCACCGTTTGCTGTTTGCGACTCCACCACGGGTCCTTCGTGTAACAACTGACCATGGGCCAAAGACATCCACCCAAACATAAGTAAAGGGCGGTTCCGTACTTAGTCGGTCTGCTGGGAGATTTGCCATTTGTTGTTGATGGTGTCTTCCTCTTAACTTATGACACTTGACACATTTATGGAGCACGGAAGAGATGCATCTCTTCATCCCTACGATCCACAAGCCGGCTGACCTGATGGCACCTTCCGTAAACTGTCTGCCTTGGTGCTGCACTCTTTCATGATGGTGTCGGACCAATAGTGTAGCAATATGATGCCGACCTGGTATAATGACAGGATTTTGTTCCTTGCTACTTAGATCAGATCTCACTATACGGCCGCCCACTCTCAGCAATTTGTGATGATCAAGCACTGGATTCAGTTCAAAGAGTGCACTGCTCTTGGAAAGATTGATACCCTTTGTAATATTGTCAATCTCCTGACTGTATACTTCTTGTTGCACACAACGGGTAATGACTTCTTCAGCATGTTCGATGTCTGCGACAGTAGGGTGTTCTTTACAGATATGCCAGCCATGACACTCTGATGTGTCCTTAGCAAAGCAGTGAGCGATATGAATTAGGTGAGCAACAGCTCGCACAATAGATGACCAATTTGAGAAGCGCTCAAAGCGATGTGACTTCAGCTTCAATTTTGGAATTACAGAAGTGAAGAGCGTGGTATTTGTAGGCCTGATTTCCTTGTCAGACTCGGGATCCACCATCTCATAGGTGGTGTTGGTAGGAATTAAACAGGGATCCTCATACAAGAATCTTGGAGGTGACAACCACATGTCACATAGGCCTGCTGCCGGTTCAGGTCTTGTTCCACGATCAGCTGGGTTAAGGTCAGTGGAGATGTACTGCCACTGCCCAGGAGTAGAAAAACTTCTAATGCGTTCTACTCTGTTGCTGACATATACATAGCATTGTTTTGTTTGGTTGTATATATAACCAAGCACAACTTTACTATCTGTGTAGAAAGCAAATGAATCAATTGCAATGTCCATTTCGTTTTTAATAACTTCAGCAATCTCTACTGCTAGCACAGCTGCACAAAGCTCAAGTCTTGGCACAGAGTGTGCAGGTTTTGGGGTTAGTTTGGCCTTACCCAGGACAAATCCACAGTGAGGCTTGTTGGTTCCTGGGATTTTCAGATAGGCTACTGCAGCTATGGCTTCGATAGACGCATCAGAGAAAATGTGTATTTCTCTTCTGATGGCAGCTGAAAGAGAGCTGGGAACGTAACAACGTGAGACTTGGAGTTGTTCTAATATTTTCAGAGACTCCTTCCATATCTTCCACCTTTGTTGTTTCTCAATAGGCAGAGAAGTATCCCAGTCTATGTTCTCGGTGGTAAACTGTCTCAGCAATTTCTTGCCTTGAATGGTGACGGGGGCTATGAAGCCAAGAGGATCATAGATGCTGTTCACAACAGATAAAACTCCTCGCTTGGTAAAAGGTTTGTCACTGGCTGACACTTGGAAGGTGAATGTGTCTTGCTTAATGTCCCACAGCAAACCTAGGCTTCGTTGTATAGGAGGAACATCAGAACCAAGATCAAGGTCTTTCAAGTTGGTTGCATGATCTTCAGAGGGGAACGCTTTCATTACCTTCTGGCTGTTAGAGATAATCTTGTGAAGTCTGAGATTTGCTACAGACAGCATTGCCTGCGTTCTGGTGAGGAGATCGATTGCCTCTTCACTTGTGGGTAAGGATTTAAGTCCATCGTCTACATAGAAGTTCTTCTCAACAAATTGACGAGCATCAGATCCATACCCCTTCTCACCTTCCTGGGCTGTCCTTCTCAATCCATAGATTGCTACAGCAGGAGAGGGGCTGTTGCCGAAGACGTGTACCTTCATCCGGTAATCTGTGACCTTGTTGTTGACATCATTGTCTTTGTGCCATAGAAACCTGAGGTAGTTCCTGTTGTCTTCCTTGACAATGAAGCAGTGGAACATTTGCTGGATGTCAGCCATTACTGCAACAGGTTCTTGTCTGAAGCGGATGAGTACTCCTATGAGGTTGTTGTTTAGGTTAGGCCCAGTGAGGAGCAGGTTGTTTAGAGAAACGCCTTCATGCTGAGCGCTGGAATCAAACACCACTCTGATTTGATTAGGCTTGCGAGGGTGATACACGCCAAAGGATGGAAGGTACCAGCATTCTTCTCCTTCCTTTAGTGGTGGTGCAGGTTCTGCATGATCTCTATCAAATATATTTTGCATGAAGTCTACAAAATGTTTTTCCATCTCTGGTTTCCTCTTTAGGGTGCGTTTTAAAGAGGAAAATCTTGAAACTGCTTGCTGTAGATTGTTTGGTAATTTTGGTCTTGGGGAACGGAAAGGCAAAGGTGCTACCCAGCTGTTAGACTCATCCTGAGCAAATTCTTTGTCCATAACCTTGAGAAATTCTTTATCCTCTCTTGCAAGTGCCAACTTATTGTCTTCACTTGTAGAATTGAACACTGTTGCTCCAAGACTGTCATCCCAGGACAGGAATGTGTTCATATTATCTTGGTGGTCAAGCTGCCACTTACTGTTGTTCAGCTTCTCTTTCACCCAGTAATGGTGTGGGCATGGCTGAAAATAAGTGTTGCGACCATTTGGCAAAATGTGAGTTTTAAATGAGGAAATCTTGGTAGGCTTCTTCATCTTGTCTATACAGACGTTGCCTATGATAACCCAACCTAAATCAAGGCGTTGGGCAAACGGAGCATCATGTGGTCCGTTGATTTGCTGGCGTACCTTATGTACCCTGAGAATGTCTCTACCGAGCAGAAGTAGGATCTCTGCACTCTTGTCAAGGGCTGGTATTTCTTTCGCTATAGCCCTTAGATGAGTGTGATGAAGAGCAGCCTCTGACGTAGGAATCTCATCTTTGTTGGATGGTATCTGGTTGCACTCAACAAGTGTGGGTAAGGGTATCTCCTGATTGTTGAGAGAAGCCACTATAAGTCCACTGGCTCTTCTTCCGGAGACCTCTGTAATGCCACTACAAGTACCCAAGGTGTAAGGGTAAGCATCTCCTTTTAAGTTGAACAGGTCAAAGAGTTCTGATCTTGCGAGTGAACGGTTGCTCTGATCGTCCAGGATGGTATACACCTTTACGGCCCTTTCCGGTTGACCCTTGGGGTATACGTTGACTAGACATATCTTTGCGCAGGACTTGTCGCAAAGGTCGTCTCCGCAGACTTCTGTGCATGAAGAAGATACAGTAGTAAGATTTGCTGCTTGCTCTGCATTCTCCCCGCCATGATTTATCGCAGGAGTGGAATGTGCAGGTGGAGCAGGACTGAATTGAGATGGATGGAGCGCTTGCACATGGTCCTCACAGCCGCACTCTATGCATTTAATAGTAGTTTTACAGTCTTTAGCGAAATGTTCAGTAGACGCACAACATCGGTAACATACCCTAAATTTCTTTAGAAGCTCTTTGCGTTCCTGGAGCGGTTTCTTTCTGAAGCCAATGCATTTCTTGAGAGGATGTGGCTTCTTATGAATAGGACATAGGCGATTAGGATTTTCAATCTTTTCACCTTGGTTGTACTTGTCTGGAGCTGATGAGGGTGTGGGAAGGACATCAGTCTTTTTCACTGACACTGGACCTCTGTGGTTTCTAAAGTTAGAACGTGGGCTGTCGTACTTAGGATGGGGTGAACCAGGACCACTGGACTCACTGGAGGTAAAGCTTGGGTCATTTTTGGATTCTGCAATGTTCCTGATAAATTCACAGAAGTAAGAAAATGGAGGAAAGGAGACTTGCTTTTCTTTTTTGTATCTCGACCCAAGTGTAGTCCACCTTTCTTGAATATTGTACGGCAGCTTGGAAACTATTGGGTTTACCCCACGAGCTGTGTCAAGGTAACTGAGGCCAGGTAGGTGTGGGTCTGCCTTGGCCAGCTGGAGCTCTAAGAGTAGGTCGCTGAGCTCTTGGAATTTTTCATTGTCTTTGCCAGATATTTTTGGAAAATCTTGCAGCCGTTTAAACAGAGCATTCTCTATGGCTTCAGGACTGCCAAAGCTTTGTTCCAGTCTCTCCCAAGCAGCGATGAGGCCTGCAGTTGGATTCTCGATGTGGACAGATCTCAATCTCTTGACACGTTCTGTAGACTGTGGACCGAGCCACCTGATCAGCAGATCTAGTTCTTCAGCAGCAGTAATGCCAATGTCACTAATAACGGTTCTGAAGGCACATTTCCAGCCCCTGTAGTTCTCAGGCTGGTCGTCAAACCTTGTGAGGCCGGTTTTAGTAAGTTCGCGGCGAACCATGTATCTTGCAAACTCTGTCATGTCAGTTCTCTCTGACTTTGGGCAGAGTATTGCTGGCTGAGTAGTGCTGATAATATTATTTGCGGTGTTCTGGCTAAGAGACATAGGGAAATACGGGTCTGCACGGGCGTTCAATCCAGGAGATAGTTTAAAGTCCATAGGTTTAGCTACACATGGAACTGGAACTATGTGGTTGCCAGGAGTCTGGTGACTTGCTAGCATATTGGATTGCACCTGGGCGTCTGTGTAATGAGCTTGCTGAGGTGCAGGGTTCTGGTGCAATGTGGTATGTGGAGAAAGGTAAGGATGACAAATTGGTAATGCATTGTACTGACCTTGGATGCAGAATGCTGCAGAAGAATCTGTGCCCCGTTGCTCTGGAGAAATATTTGCGCTGTCAGGATCATTAGCAGCAATCACGGGTTCACTGTTTTGGCTTAGTACGTAGTCTCTTGTGCGCTTAAGAGGATCTTCTACCTCCACTTCACATACACTGATGCTGTCTCTTTCACTTCCCCTGGCAGCTTCTTCTAAAACCTTTAACCTTGCCATAGCTGTGGCATGCTCGCATTGTTTGTTTAAAGTTTCTATTTCCGCCTTTTGGCGCGCTGCATCGGCTTCCATATCTGCCTTCTTTTGCGCAAAGACGGCCTGTATTTTAGTAGCCTCTGCTTCTGCCCGCGCTCTTATGAGCTGTTCGCTGAGCGTGGAATATTTTGAAGATCTTGACTTAGAAGATAGTTTTGAACGACTGGTAGACTTAGAAATGCGAGACGACGTTTCCTGTAATTGCGCGATTCTTGCCTCTGTGTTAGACTTAATTTTGCATACTAGGCTGTCTCGTTCCAAATTAAGTTTCTGGAAGCTTTCAAATTCTTCTAAAGAATCCTTTGTATTAAGTTTCTTCAAAATGCCAACATATTCCTGGCTTTTCAGTGAATAATGTTCATATGCTGTACAAAGCTGTTCTAGAGCTCCCTCTAGTGGTGAAACATTGTGAGCAGGCTGTGAGATGGTGGAGATGTGACTCAGCAATCTTTGCCAGAAGTTTGAGACAGCAGAAGAAAGTTCATGTTTTGCACCTTCTAGATTCTCTGTAACCTTCCATGTAGGCTTAGCAGAGCGTTTAGCTCTCTCACTGTACTGCAGACTAGGATCCATACTTTCTTCTGACTGTAGGTACTGTTCACCTTGAGAAGACTGTGCAATGTTCTCTTCATACATGACACCTCACAGACAGGATGTGGATAATACAGAGGTGGGGGTGCTAGCTTGCTAGAAGGGTCTATGCTGTGGGGTCACACACACTGATGATTTCTTCTGCAGGCAGTTGCTTGTCTGTGACTATCTCTGCAGGAGCTGCACACTGACTATACAGCTGGATCTGGCAGATATATAATCATCTTTTCACTATTCTGACTCCATGACCAGGCTGTAAGTTGTAGGGCCCTTGAGACAATCTCACTGTATATGTCTGTATTGAACCGGTACTTACACCAAGACACTGTCAGATAGCGTCAACTCAGCTGAAGAGGCACGTGGGAAGTTTCCAGAGAAGTTTATTTTCAGGCTGAAATACTTGTAATGTACACAAACCAGCAGGTGAAAAGATGATATTTTGCCAGAGTTGAGCAGGAGATGACTACACAGTATGGGAACCATGAGGAAAGACAACTAAGCACAGAAAGAAGGGAGGAGCTATTACCTCAGAGCCTAGCTACAGGGAGATAGCAGGGACAAACTAAATAAAGCAAAGCAACTGCAATAGGAGCATATAACATAACATGACAGTGAATAGAAACCTAAGTCGAGGGACATGACACCCGCCCTTCAGACGTCGTCATCGGGGGCAGCCGCCAATCCAAATTCGACACGGCACAGCTGTGACGTGCAGGAGGCGGCTTGCCTCCTTCTTGCCGACCAATCAGGGCGCCCGGACAACGAGAGTGTCCATAGTAACCAGGGGACGCTAGACGCGGCTCCTGGTATGTCAATCGACAAAACACAGAGTGAATGGGTAACGATCATGTTCCCCTCCTGTACTCTCCACTACTGTCCCAAGCAAATAGGCACATTGAAGGAACAGGGGGGACATAGCGCACTCACCAGGGGCAAATCTCGGGGCACGGACTGTCAAATCAATGACTACGTTGTCCAGCACCGTAGATACACATTAAGCCACGGAGTTCTCAAAAAGACTTCCCTCACCTCCCTATTAGCCGAATCGAAGGTACCTATCATCCTGATGGATTCCTCCTCCATTTTTTTCGGTTTAGGGTTTAGGAGGTCATTCCTATTGCAACCCAGGGCATTCTGAAATGCCCCTTTTAGTACATTCCTGTGGTATCCCCTGTGTCTAAATCAGTTCTCCAGCTCCCGTGCAGAGACCCTGAAGTCGGTGATAGTCGAGCAGTTTCGGCGTGCCCTGAGATATTGGCCCTTCGGTATTCCTCTTTTGAGGTTTGTCGGGTGCCAACTTTCCCAGCGCAACAAACTGTTTGTTGCCGTTTCCTTATGGTACATGTTCGTCTGTATGGTTCCAGAATCCGTCTTGGAGATCAAGATATCTAGGAACGTAATTTTAGTATCCTGGATTTCAGAAGTAAAAAAGAGTCCCAGCTCATTAATATTCAAGACCTCAACAAATTCCTGAAACTCTCCCTTAGTGCCAGTCCAAAGGATCAGCACGTCGTCGATAAATCTAATCCAGAGTAATATATAGGCTGACCATCTATCCATTAGTTCACTGAACACAACTTCCTTTTCCCACCATCCCAAGTATAAATTGGCAAAGGTGGGGGCACAAGGGCTGCCCATGGCCACCCCGCGGAGCTGATGGTAGATCTTTTTATCAAATAAAAAGAAGTTGTGTTCTAGGACAAATCTCAACAGGTCAATGATGAACTTATTATGGGCCTGGTACTGTGTTCCTTTGTCCCTCAGGAAGTATTCAACAGCTCTACATCCATGATTGTGTGGGATGGAGCTGTACAGAGACTCTACGTCTAGGGATGCTAACAGCACACCATGATCACAGCGTATACCCTCCAACCTTCTCAGCACATCCATGGTGTCCCTCACATAAGATGGCAGGGACACCACAAATGGTCTAAGGACCTGGTCCAGGTATAGGCTGGCATTCTGCGTCAGGCTGTCGATCCCAGACACAATAGGGCGGCCCTTAAGGGGGATTACCCCTTTGTGCACCTTTGGGAGACTGTAGAAGATTGCTGTCTGTGGGTGTTCCGTCAGCATAAAATTCATTTCCCTGTCGTTTATAAGGTTGCCCACTTTTGCCGGGCCAAGAATACTTTTAAGCTTCTCTCTAAAGATGGCGGTGGGGTTACTGGTTAGCACCCCATAACAATTTAGATCACTGAGTATGTCATAGCACATCCTGCTATATTGTGATCGATCCATTATTACTATATTCCCCCCTTTGTCAGAGGGCTTAATTATAATGTTATCATCCCTTTCTAGGGATAATAAACCCGCCATTTCCTTGCTAGACATATTGGAACAGTGCTCTCTCTGGTTTATCAGTTTTAGTTGGTCCTCCACCACCTTGACAAAAACATCAATGGGAGTATTGTCACTGAGGGGTGCATATTTCGTAGACGGGACCCTAAGTTGAGTAAATGGGCCCAGACCCTCCTCCCTCTGGCCTTCCTCCCAAAGACCCTCCAGTAATCTGAGGTGTGGAAGATCCTCTTCCATAATCCCCAGGTCGAGACACTGTCGTTTATTGTGTATGTTGAAGAATTTTTTCCACTTCAACTTTCTAGCGAAAAGATTCAAATCCTTGACCCACAAAAATAGATTGAATTTATTTGTCGGGACAAAAGATAGGCCCTTACCAAGCACCTCAACTTCCTCCCTTGTCAATTCTCGGGTAGACAGGTTCACTACTTGGAGCCTATCTTGATCCCCTCCTAGAGGGGCTACAATTCCCTTCTGTCTCGCAAGAGATAGTCCGAAATCGGGTGGTTCTTGGCTAAAAAACCACCACGATGCTGATTCTTTCCTCTCCCCCTCCCTCTTGTGTTGTTACGGGTAGAGTATCTGCCTTGCTCACTCCCTCCCCGTCCCCCTCTGGGTGGGTTCCTGCCAAACTCTGAGTCCGATTGTTCCTGCTCCGATGATGATGGATCGGTTTCAGGTTCATGGGATATCCCCGCCCTCGCACTGTAGTCAAAGATTCTACCTTCTTTAAAATCCAACGTGTCACGTACAAATTGGAAATGTTTCCTTTCTTTTATGTGACACGTGAATTTTTCCACTGCTTGTTGTAGAATAACCTCTTTTCTTTCGTACTCTACATTATTATTGCATTTTTTTACCACAGTGATACACTCCTTAAGTTCTTGAGTGGTACATGCTAGGCAGATGTTTTCTTCTTCAAGCAGAATCCCCATAAACCTTAGTGAGGACTCGATAGATTCTTTCTCCCACTTCCTAAGAAGTTCAGGAGAATGAACCCTAGTTGCAGGAATGAGGGAGATTCTAAAACCCTTAGGAACAATTTTATTTTTCATGTAAGTCTCTAACGTTTGGATTTCCCACCATGATCTGATATGGTCTTTATACACCTTGGTGAGTTGTCGAAATGAAGCAGTGATACTCAGATTGTGGGACTGTGACACCAGTTCCTGATCTGAGAAAACCTCCCTAGCATCTGTCAACCATTTTTCTGTGTTTATGTCATTGGTCAGGAATCCTGCCATCCCCCCTCAATTCAAAAGTTAAGATAAAAATTCACTGTAGTTTCGATATATGATGTCGTTCATAAACATTCATTAATTAGTAGATTCACCGCCTGAAAGAACGATTAAAATAATTTTATTATCCACTTTCCTTCTGACATCCCCTATGTGGTCACGAATCCTCCTCCTGAACTCCCTGCCAGTCTTACCCACGTATTGTAGACCACACTTACATGTGATAAGAGAAGGAAAGTGGACACCCCGGTGGCGCGACATGTGTGGTCATGCCATGATGGGGATTCCACAGTTCTGGCCTTTCAGGGAATCGAACACGTTAGACCACTCCTGAGAGGGGGGAATCTTGATAGAAAGATTCTACAAAAAGAGGCGGAATGGATTTTCCGCATGCAGACCATCAACCCTCATGGCCTGAATGAACAAATTTCCTACTCCTGTTTTCTCTAATTTTGGGCATGACCGAGCGCCCTAGTTGTTTATTGATGGGGCGCTGCTGGGCAACTATAGGGTGTCATTTAGTGACTCTTTTGGAACAGCGCCCTTTTGGTTGTTAACATATCTTTCCTTACTGGTCTTGTATGGGCAAATTGATCTATGATATCCAGGGCCGTTGCCCTTTTTGAGAACTCCGTGGCTTAATGTGTATCTACGGTGCTGGACAACGTAGTCATTGATTTGACAGTCCGTGCCTCAAGATTTTCCCCTGGTGAGTGCGCTATGTCCCCCCTGTTCCTTCAATGTGCCTATTTGCTTGGGACAGTGGTGGAGAGTACAGGAGGGGAACATGATCGTTACCCATTCACCCTGTGTTTTGTCGATTGACATACCAGGAGCCGCGTCTAGCGTCCCCTGGTTACTATGGACACTCTCGTTGTCCGGGCGCCCTGATTGGTCGGCAAGAAGGAGGCAAGCCGCCTCCTGCACGTCACAGCTGTGCCGTGTCGAACTTGGATTGGCGGCTGCCCCCGATGACGACGTCTGAAGGGCGGGCTCTTAACCTTAAAAGCCCATGATTTCTCCGGCGCGTGTGCGGCCAGTACATCAGAGCCGTATACGTGGCTGGAGGTTAAAATAAGCACATAAACAGTGCTATCCAGTGTTCTACCTTTAGAATTTAACTACCTATGTATATCAATCCCTGATGAGGTATTGCTTTAGTGACAATGCTGAAACGCGTAGGATCTTGATACATTGACATTTTTGGCAAGAGTGTAGCGAATCAATATATCATAAATAGGGAGAGTTAGTCCTGGGTGTTTTGAAATATACCATTACCCTGGACACTTCCCTTTTCACCTAGCACTTGCTTATGCCTGTTTTCTTGGAAGTAGTGGCTGGTTGAGCCATTTTTAACAAATTGATAATAAAATTATTTTAATCGTTCTTTCAGGCGGTGAATCTACTAATTAATGAATGTTTATGAACGACATCATATATCGAAACTACAGTGAATTTTTAAACTTCCAGAAGGCCAACCATCACTACAGCACTCCACCAATCTTGGCTTTATGGCAGAGTGGCCAGAAAGAAGCCTCTCCTCAGTAAAAGACACATGAGAGCCCGCCTGGAGTTTGCAAAAAAGCACCTAAAGGACTCTCAGACTGTGAGAAACAAGATTCTGTGGTCTGATTAAACCAAAATTGAACTTTTTGGCCTCAATTCTAAGCATCATGCCTGGAGGAAACCAGGCTCTGCTCATCACTTCCCCAATTCCATCCCTACAGTGAAGCATGATGGTGGCAGCATCATGCTGTGGGGGTGTTTTCCAGTGGCTAGAACAGGGAAACTGGTCAGGGTTGAGGAAAAGATGAATGGATCAAAGTACAAAGATATTCTTAATGAAAGTCTGATCCAGAGTATTCTTGACCTAAGACTGGGCCGATGGTTCACCTTCCAACAAGACAATGGCCCTAAGCACACAGCCAAGACAACACAGGAGTGGCTTAGGGACAACTCTGTGAATGTCCTTGAGTGGCCCAGCCAGAGCCCAGACTTGAAGCCAATCGAACAACTCTGGAGAGACCTGAAAATTTCTGTTCACTGACTTTCCCCATCCAACCTGACAGAGCTTGAGAGGATCTGCAGAGACGAATGGCAGAAAATCCCCATATCTAGGTGTTCAAAGATTGTGGCATCATACCCAAGAAGACTGGTGGCTGTTATCGCTGCCAATGGTGCTTCAACTAAGTACTAAGTAAAGGTGTCTGAATAGTTATGTCAATGCAATATTACGAACATTCTGTTTTCACTTTGTCATTATGGGGTATTGAGAGCAGAATGATGGGGAAGAACTTTATTTTGTTTTTATTTTAGAATGCATTGTAGATAGCATGAGAAGGTCCAAAAGATACTTCTTTGTGGGCCGGCTGGGGAGATACTTGCCTAAAAGAACTAATAGACAGGAGGACTTATTGTATATTCACAGAATACAAACAGAAGAGGGTCTGCTAACACAAAATGCAGATACAGTGGATATACAATTTCTACACAACCCTGTTAAAATGCCAGGTTCTTGTCATGTCAAAAAATCAGTACCAGATGAATAATTTCAGAACTTTTTCCACCTTTAATGTGACCCATAATCTGTACATTTCCATTGAAAAACAAACTGAAATCATTTAGAGAGGAAAAATAAAAATAACAAAACTACAATAATGTGGTTTCATAAGTGTGAACACTCTAATAATTGGGGATGTAGTTGTGTTCAGAATTAGCCAATCACATTTAAACTCATGTTAAATAGTAGTCAGTACACAGCTGCCATTATTTAAAGTGATTCTGAGTAACCCCATATTAGGATTTTCCTGACATTTTCTTTGTTGCATGTGACAGCAAAAGTCATGGTCCGTAAAGAGCTTACAACACATCAAAGTGATCTGACTGTTGAAAGGCATCAGTCAGGAAAAGGGTACCAAAGAATTTCCAAGGCATCAGATATACCATGAAACACAGTGAAGACGGTCATCAAGAAGTCGATTACATGTGGCACAAGTGACATTACCAAGAACTGGACGTCCCTTAACCCCTTCCCGCTCCTGGATGTACTATTAGGTCATGGTAGCTGTATCGTTCGCGCTCCATGACCTAACAGTACATATCGGGAGTAACGGCCATTTCGGCCGTCCTCCCGACACATACAGGAGCTATGACAGCTGCTGTCTCGTACAGCAGCTGTCACAGCTCCTACAGCGGGGACCGATCGCTGTGTCCCCGCAGATTAACCCCTTAAAAACCGCGTTCAATAGAGATCACAGCTTTTTAGGGGTTAAGATGCCATCGCCGGCCTGCTACACGATAGCGGCCGGCGATGGTGACTATGGCAACCGGACACTAAACAATGGCGTCCGGCTATGCCATAGACGGAAGCCTAGTGGGTCCTGACAAAGTCAGGACCCACTATGCTTGCTGTCAGTGAGTAGCTGACAGTTCTAATAAACTGCACTACGCATGTAGTGCAGTGTATTAGTATTGCGATCAGGGCCTCCTGCCCTCAAGTCCCCTAGTGGGACAAAGTAATAAAGTAAAAAAAAGATGTGTAAAAATAAGAAAATAAAAGTTTTAAAAGTATTAAAAGTAAAAATCCCCCTTTTTACCTTATCAGTCTTTTATTATTAATAAAAATATATAAACAAACAAATAAACTATACATAATTGGTATCGCCGTGTCCGTAACGGCCTGAACTACAAAATTATTTCGTTATTTATCCCGCACGGTGAACGCCGTAAAAGAAAATAATTATAAACCGTACCACAATCGCAATTGTTTGGTCACTTCACCTCCCAAAAAATTTAATAAAAAGAGATCAAAAAGTTGCATGTACCTAAAAATGGTACTGATCGAAACTACAGTTCGTTACGCAAAAAATAAGTCCTCGTACGGCTCTATTGATGGAAAAATAAAAAAGTTCTTGCTCTTAGAATATGGTAACAAAAAAAGTTAATGATTTTTACAAAACGTATTTTATTGTGCAAACACCATAAGACATAAAAAAAACTATAAACATCTGGTATCGCCATAATCGTATCGCCCACAGAATAAAGTGAATATGTCCTTTATAGCGCATGGTGAACGCTGTAAAAAAAATAGAATAAAAAAACAATAGTAGAGTTGCTGTTTTTTAGTCACCACGCCACCTAAAAATAGAATAAAAACTGATCAAAAAGCCGCATGCACCCCAAGAAAACTACAATGAATTCCTCAAGGGGTCTAGTTTCCAAAATGGGGTCACTTTTGGGGGGTTTTCACTGTTTTGGCACCACAAGACCTCTTCAAACCGGACATTGTGCCTAATAAAAAAGAGGCCTCAAAATCCACTAGGTGCTCCTTTGCTTCGGAGGCCGGTGCTTCAGTCCATTACCGCACTAGGGCCACATGTGGGATATTTCTCAAAACTGCAGAATCTGGGTAATAAGTATTAAGTTGCGTTTCTCTGATAAAACCTTTTGTGTTATAAAAAAAATGGTATAAAGCGGATTTTCTGACAAAAAAAAGATATAAATTTCACCTCTACTTTGCTCTAAATTTCTGTGAAACACCTAAAGTGTTCATAAACTTTCTAAATGCTGTTGTGAATACTTTGAGGGGTCTAGTTTCTAAAATGGGGTGTTTGATAGTGGTTTCTAATATATAGGTCCCTCAAAGCAACTTCAGAACTGAACTGTAACCTAAAAAAATAAATAAATTAGGCAATACTTCACTTCTTACATTATACTGATAATGAGCAGTGCCCAGCCCGAGATGACCACAGTTTTGACCGTTTGTATAAACGGAGACCCCTATTAGACCGTTTCAGTGCCCAGTTTTCCGAAGCATACACCCCCGAGAAGTGTATTTCTATTGATGAGTCCTTGGTACATTTTAAAGGGAGGGTTCAATTCCGCGAGTACCTGCCATGTAAGAGGGCAAGGTATGGCGTGAAGATGTATAAGCTGTGCGAGAGTGCATCAGGGTATACCTACAGATTTAGGATATATGAAGGGAAGGACAGCAGTATTCAGCCCCCAGAATGCCCACCCTTACTGGGAGTTAATGCAAAAATTGTGTGGGATTTGGTGCACCCACTGCTGGACCAGGGTCACCACCTCTACCTGGATAATTTTTATACCAGCGTCCCACTCTTCAACTGCCTCGCTTCCAGTCCTGCGGCATGCGGCACTGCTAGGAGAAATCTGAGAGGCCTCCCTAAGACTCTGCTTGGGCAAACACTAAGAAGGGGTGAGAGCAGGGCACATTCTAGCAGCAACATATTGTGTGTCACGTACAAGGACAAGAGAGATGTCCTTGTATTGACACCAATACATGGCCACACCAGTATCCATGTGCCTGTACGAGGTACCAGTACAGAGACCCCCAAAACAGACTGCATACTGGGAGCGGTGGACTTGTCAGATCAAGTCCTGAAGCCCTACAGCGCCATGCGGTGTGGTATAAGAAGCTGGCCGTGCACCTCATACAGATGGCATTGTACAATGTGTACGTGCTACGTCGATATACCGGCCAGACGGGAACTTTCCTGGAATTTCAAGAGGTGATTATCAAGAACCTAATCTTTAGGGACCAAGAAGGGGGGGGGAAAGTACTTCTGGAAGCGGGGCCACACGCATCGTACCAGGGCAACACTTTCCAGGAGAAGTTCCCCAAACTGGCAAGAAGGGAAAAAGTCAAAAGAGGTGCAAAGTCTGCTATAAGAGGGGGATAAGGGAGGACACAATATATCAATGTGACACATGTCCCAAAAAAACAGAACTCTGTATGAAAGAGTGCTTTAAAATTTATCATACATCCTTTGGTTTATAATTTACCCCAATTTAACTTACCCTGACGCACTCCACACAGCTTATCCCCCCTTGTCTTTCCCCTCTGGGCCCTGCTGTGTGCCCAGGCAGCTGATAACAGCCACATGTAGGGTATTGCCGTACCCATGAGAACCCACATTACAGTTTATGGGGTATATGTCTCCGGTCAAAATGCTCACTACACCTCTAGATGAATGCCTTAAGGGTGTAGTTTTTCACTTCTCAGGGGGTTTCAACTGTACTGGTACCTCAGGGGCTTCTGCACACATGACTTCGCACCAGAAAATCCCCAGTAGGCCAAATGGTGGTCCTTTCCTTCTGAGCCCTCCCATGGGCCCAAACAGCAGTTTATCACCACAAATGGGGTATTGCGGCACTCAGAACAAATTGCGCAACAGAATGGGGTATTTTGTTTCTTGTGAAAATAAGAAATTTTCAGCCAAAACTACATATTATTCGAAAAAATTTATTTTGTTTTAATTCCCAGCCCAATTCAAATAAGTTCTGTGAAAAAACTATGGGGTAAAAATGATCACATCACCCATAAATGAATTCCTTGAGGGGTGTAGTTCCAAAAATGGGGTCAGTTCTGGTGGGTTTTCATTGCTTTGATACCTCTGGGGCTCTGCAAATGCGACATGGCACCCGAAAACCAATCCAGCAAAATCTGGACTCCAAAGAACAAATAGCGCTCCTTTCCTTCTGAGCCCTCCCTTGGGCCCAAACGGCAGTTCATCACCACAAATGGGATATTGCCGCACTCAGGACAAATTGGGCAACAAAATGGAGTATTTTATTTCTTGTGAAAATAAGAATTTTTGAGCTACAACGACATATTATTGGAAAAAAATATTTTTTTTAAAATTCCCGGCCCAATTCAAATTAGTTCTGTGAAGAAACTATGGGGTCTAAATGGTCACATTACCCATAAATTAATTCCTTGAGGGGTGTAGTTCCCAAAATTGGGTCATTTCTGGGGTGTTTCCATTGCTTTGATACCTCTGGGGCTCTGCAAATGCGACATGGCACCCGAAAACCAAACCAGCAAAATCTGCACTCCAAAGAACACACAGCGCTCCTTCCCTTCTGAGGCCTCCCATGGGCCCAAACGGCAGTTTATCGCCACAAATGGGGTATTGCTGCACTCAGGAGAAATTGGGCAACAAAATGAATTGTTCCCTGTGAAAATAAGAAATTTTGATCACATATGACATTTTATTGGAAAAAATTTCATTTTTTTAATTTCACAGCCCAATTCAAATAGGTGCTGTGAAAAAACTGTGGGGTCAAAATTGTAACAACAACCATTTTTAAATTCCTTGAGGGGTGTAGTTTCCAAAATGGGGTCACTTCTGGTGGGTTACCATTGCTTTGATACCTCTGGGGCTCTGCAAATGCAACATGGCACCCGATAGCCAATCCAGCAAAATCTGGACTCCAACAAACACATAGCGCTCCTTTCCTTCTGAGCCCTCCCAAAGGGGTATTTTGTTCCCTGTGAAAATAAGAAATTTTGATCACATATGACATTTTATTGGAAAAAATGACATTTTTTTAATTTCACAGCCCAATTCAAATAGGTGCTGTGAAAAAATTGTGCGGTCAAAATTGTAACAACAACCATAAATGAATTCCTTGAGGGGTGTAGTTTCCAAAATGGGGTCACTATTGGGGGATTCCTACAGTTTTGGCACCTCAACACCTTTTCAAACCTGGCATGCTGCCTAAAATATATTCTAATAAAAAAGATGCCTCAAAATGCACTAGGTGCTTCCTTGCTTCTAGGGCTTGTGTTTTAGTCCACGAGCGCAGTAGAGCCACATGTGGGACATTTGTAAAAACTGCAGAATCTGGACAATACATATTTAGTAGTGTTTCTCTGGTAAAACCTTCTGTGTTACAGAAAAAAAATTGAATAAAATTGAAATTCAGCAAGAAAAATGAAATTTGCAAATTTCACCTCCACATTGCTTTAATTCCTGTGAAATGCCTGAAGGGTTAAAAAAAACTTTCTAAATGCTGTTTTGAATACTTTGAGGGGTCTAGTTTTTAAAATGGGGTGTTTTATCAGGGTTTCTAATACATAGGCCCCTCAAAGCCACTTCAGAACTGAAGAGGTACCTTAAAAAAAAGGCTTTTGAAATTTTCTTAAAAATATGAGAAATTGCTTTTTATGTTCTAAGCTTTGTAATGTCCAAGAAAAATAAAAGAATGTTCAAAAAACGATGCCAATCTAAAGTAGACATATGGGAAATGTGAACTAGTAACTATTTTGGGTGGTATAACCGTCTGTTTTACAAGCAGATGCATTTAAATTCTGAAAAATGCTATTTTTTCAAAATTTTCTCTAAGTTTTGCAATTTTTCACCAATAAACAATGAATATATCGACCAAATTTTACCCCTAACATGAAGCCCAATGTGTCACGAGAAAACGATTTCAGAATCGCTTGGATAGGTTTAAGCATTCCGACGTTATTACCACATAAATTGAAATATGTCAGATTTGAAAAATGGGCTCTGAGCCTTAAAGCCAAAACTAGGCTGCGTCCTTAAGGGGTTAAGACTTGATGAAAAGACAAGACGAAAATTGGTCCGGGAGGCTACCAAGAGGCTTACAGCAACATTAAAAGAGCTGCAGGACTTTCTGTCAGGTACTGGTTGTGTAGTACATGTGGCAACAATCTCCTGTATTCTTCAAATGTCTTTGCTGTGGGGTAGGGTGGCAACACGGAAGCCTTTTCTAACAAAGAAAAACACTGTTAAAGGGAATGTGTCGCTAGAAATTTTTCTATTTGTTTTTTAATTAAACAATTATTATTTGAGTGATTACACATTGTTTTAATTTTTTTATTTTTTCACAAGTCAGGAAATATTATAAATTAGATTCTAATTTATAACATTTCCATGTGCTGGGCACTACAGGGAGCAGTTCCCAAAATTGCAGCATTGTCAATGTGGTAAAGCAACCTCATTGCTTTATGCTGCAAATTTGGGGTAGACACACTCGCTCTATCCCTCACACAATCCCCCCTCCCTTATTCTGGCTAGTGCCAGGGGAAGGAGGGGGTTAAATCTTCACACCTCCTACACTGTGTGCCGCCATTTTATGAGCAACTGCACAGTGTAGGAGGATTAGATACAGTGCTAAGCAGACAGTATAACATGAACATACACGAACATAATACACACATCACATACACAAACATAAATTACCTGCTCTTGCCGTCGCTGCCGCCTCCGCTCCTATTCCTTGCGCCTTCGCTTCCTTGAACATATGGCCGGAAGCCGCGGCCGGAAGTCGTCATCTTACTGTCCGGCAGCGGCTTCTGGTCCACATGCAAATGGCACCGGATTTCACTCTGCTAATGAGCTTCGTTTTGGTCTGTGTGGGAGCGGCGCATGCGCCGTTCCCACACAGACGGCGTACGCTGCAGTGAATGGAACGGCTCCCGTTCGCATTCTCTGGGCATGTATGTGCCGTATTCCATCTCTTCCATCGTTAATCAACACATACAGAGATGAAAAAAAAATGGCAGCCCCCATAGAGAAGTAAAAATAAGAAAAAAGTAAAAAGTAGAACACACGAACACAAATAAATACATTTTATTTTTTTATCATACTAAAAGCAATATGATAAAAATAATAATAATTTCATGGCACCTTCCCTTTAAAGCACGCAGGGACATTAAGTATATGACTGATCAGCATAATACTTGTGCATGTTGTTTTAAGTTTTGTGTGTATTCTGTGACTTTGGTGAAAATACCTTGTGGTCAAGATATATGAGGTATACAGAAATATAGAATATGATAGTAGGTTTTGTTATGCATATCAAATTTGTTTGTTTGTTAATTGTTAATCATGTGTCTTGTCTAAATGTGGCAAAAGTGAGAGTTGAGACAGTCTTTCACATTTTCTCGTCGTGGTCACCTTGGGTGAGCGACATTACTGTCTTGGGATTGTGTTTAGGTAAGCGTCTCTAGGCGTCTAGAGTGCAGCGAGTACTACAGTCCAGGGAAAATAACGTTTTGGTAAGCGGCCTTATTTATAAGGTGCAGCGAACACTGTTATTCAACATTCCCAACTGACCATCAAAATTCTACAAGACTCTTTGAATGAGATCAATTTAGGGTCAGATCATAGAACCAAGATCAAATAATCGAATACAATTATAAATGAACATTAGTAAGCCAAATTGTCACGGTAAAAAAAAAAAAAAGGGTGGATTAATGTCTATTGTCCCGAAGGCTTCTCATTAAGTTTGGTTGTTCTTTTATTATTTACTATATTTGTGATGATTAAGATATTTAAAAATATTAGAAAAGGACAAAGGCCCACCAGATTATTTTAAATGTCTTGTCTTGGGTCTATGTTTGGATTAATGTTGTCTATTTCTACTGAAGGTTGGAGAATAGTTAAAATAATTGATAAAGGATACAAAGTTAATCAAACAGGATTTGGTTCCTTAACAAACAATCTTTCTACATTAAAAGTGTTTAGATTAAATATACTCCTATTCTAAAAAAACAAAACCCTATTGGCATATTAACGGACCTAGAAGGAGGCAAACTATATATATCTCTAAAAGATGCCCCATTTAGGTGTCCATTAAATAGAGAGGAACCTGAGACATATACTGAAATTGCTAAATTCGACTTTCTTTCAAAAGGACACCGCTTGTAACATGGGTAACATATCAGGAAAAGCTTCAGGATGTGGTTGTTTGTGTTGTATAAAAAAAAAATTCCTTTAGAAGGGGATGTTAAGTATATGCACAAATTAGATGTGGTGAAGGTAAAATGATGATGATGATAAGTGGTGTGGCAAATTTGCATTAAAAGGGGTAATTGAATGTTATAATTTAGTGAAGGAAAAAAGAAAAGTGTGGTCTGGATTGTGTAAGACGACGGTTGGAAGAATCTCAGAAAAGGGAACAAAGTAGGCGGTTGACAGAATGTTAAAATGATCAGGAATGTCAAAAGAAGGTTGTTTATATAGTTCAAGATTAAAAACTTTCATAGAACAAAATGGTGGCTGGTTGAAAGACCATAAAATGATCGTAAAAGCAGAACTATAGAAGGGTGTGTCAATATATGTTGATATGTATAGTATGTGCATAAAATAATAGCTTTCGATAAGAGTGACTGTACTAGTGATAAAGAGTAATACAGATAGGTACATTGCAATGAGTAAGGTGGATGATGACGAGAAGTATGATGTAGACATGTATACAGGGTGTGTGTCCATGTATAAAGGGTGTGTGTTGCAGACTAGTCTGAGGAGGAAATTAAATTGTGTACTGTTTGATATGAGATGTTTTTCTCAATCCAGACTAAGAACTGAATTAATTGAACTTCAAATTATTGTTATTATATGTAAAATTTGTGTGTAAAAAGTCCTGGAACATTGAACTAAAGTACAAGATTGTGTAAATAGACTGACTTTTTAAAGTACCTTATCTATAAGGTTTAAGTAATTAAAGTTAGCTGTGTAAAGTCAGGTTTTTAGAGTTATAAAGCGGTTTCCTTTCAGCCTTGTCGCTTGCTGTGCTTTTAAGTTCTATAAGAAAAGGGAACTGGTAAAAGACAAGGGGGGGGGGGGGAGCCGTGTGTTAGAATGATAGAAGGAAGTAAATTGCTGATCTCTCCCTCAAGGGTAATATTACAACAAGCACTGTCTATATAAAAGATAATGCTAATTTATTAGAAAATAAATTGATAATTATGTATTTTTCTCTATCCCACTGTCTCTAGATTGTTGTCAATATTTTTGCCTTCACACATAGAGGCAAACAATATGCCTGGATGGTGCTTCCCGAGGGTGCAGCAAATTCCCCTGATATTGTCATCTGTGCAATGAAGGAGCTGTTGGATAAGTGGTCCCTCAAACACTCCACCACTTGTCTATTGCAATACTAACTACGATGTTCAGTATTTTGTAGACGGATCTAGATACTGGAATGAGCAGACAGGACATTTCACCACCAGGTAGGTAAGACAGTGCTGCAAAAGTCACTGCCCACAGCTTTGTCCATGAGGCAGAACTCATGGCACTCGCAGAAGCATGTAAGTTGGGCACAGGTAAAAGGGTGAACATCTATACAGACTCAAGGTACACCTTTGGAGTCACACATGATTAAGACACAATATGGCGCTTCAGCAGGCAAACCAATACAACACTGATTTGCCCCTGGATTTCAGAACACAGCTGCTCGACATGTAGAGGGTTGCCTGACATGCGTCAGACACAACCCCGGTAAAATGACAAAAACACCCAGTAGACACATGCCTCACCCTGATTACCCATTCCAGCAACTGCAGGTGGACTACATACAGCTACCCAAGGTAGGTGTATATGAATATGTCCTCGTATGCACTAACTTGTTTTCAAACTGTCCTGTGGTATGGCCAGTAACCAAAAACATAGCTAAAAACACTGCTAGGAAAACACTTAGTGAAGTAATATGTCTATATGGAGTCCCTGAAGTAATTGAGAGTGACAGAGGAACCCACTTCACAGGAGAAGTATTAGGGCATATACTTACTAGCCTCGGCAGCACACAGGCATTCCATACACCATATTGCCCAAGGGGGTAAACATCTAGATGAAGGAAGAAAGTCAGCAATACTCCAAGCACTGAAATCTCTGACAAAAAGACAAACGATGTCCTTTTTGGGTATGACCAATTTCTACAGATGTTGGATCGCCAATTAGGCTGCTATTACGGGACCATTGATGTCTTTGATTTATGATTTTTTTTCAGATAAAACAGGTTCTTGTAGGATCTTCAGTGCTTGGACTATCTGATTATTCAAAAAACCCTTATTCAAACTGTAGATTGTAAAAATGGATACATGACTTCAGTACTAACACAGGAGTATGGAGGAAAGGATAGACATCCAGCTTACTACTGATCAAAACTCGATCCAGTAGCTAGAGCCTTACCTCCCTGTGTTCAATCAGTTGTAGCCGCCGGAGAAGCTGTAAGAGCTTCCGCCACATTAGTGTTATTTATGATAGAAAGATGTACCATTTTAAATGTTTCGACCTTGATGTCTACTGCGGAGGATGGTGAACCACATGATTGCCTATCCCCCATAACAGAAAGAGTGTTACCAAGATCAGATCTTAAAGATATTCCACTACTAGATAGTGATCTTATACTGTTTGTAGATGGATCTTGTAAGAACAAATACATCCTACCCAGCAACTTATTCAGATGTGCAGTCATATTGAGCCATGGTACAAGCCATGTCTCAACAGGGGGATGGTAGAAATCATATCTAAAGTGTTCACGGCATATGGCTTTACTAATTACTCTAAAACATTTTGTTTAACTTGTTTAACATGTGCCAAACATAATCCACAGGGGAATGTAAGACCAAAAAGAGGACAGTTCCCAAGTCCACAATATCCATTCCAACACATTTGTATGGATTTCATTGAATTAAACAAGTTGTTATTGCTTCCTAAGATATTAGGTATATGTATAAGGGCGTTAATTTGAATCACAGAGTAGGTAAGAAAAATTTTGGCTTGAGACACTTGTCAGATAAACAAATTATATTTGTGAATATTTCTGTGAGTAGGAGCTGTTACAGGTAATCAGCTCAGATCAAGGTACAAATCCTGCTGAAAAGTGTAACACCAAGTGCAAATAAAATGTACCCAGTAACTACACATTTCTCCACATTTCTACACATTTTGTCCAGTGGGACAGAGAAGTTTTTCTTATATAAAGGTGTTTTTTTTTTGTTATTTTATTTGATGTACAGGACTTGTCAATGAATTGATGGGACCCAAACCTGAGGTGTGATAGTATGAGATTGGTGATAGTATTATTTTATTAATTGGGACCCTATTGTCTGAGGTTTATAATTATAATTTCTGTAAACATGCCACGGTATTGTGAATAACAACTTGAGGTGTTTTATGTGGAGTTATGAGGTGAAGGTCACTGGTTGTTGTCACTCATAAGTAAGAAGTACATGGCAGCAATGAGAGCCCAGAGGTTATATTACCTGGGTGTCTTTATGTTTGAGAAAGATGCTGCCCACGACCTATTATATCTGCAGGGGTAAAAGTCCCATTAGGACCGTAAGTGACAGTGCAACAATTATGACCAATATGTACCGTGGTAGGAGAAGTTTGGATTATTGCCAATATTAGTAGGTTTAGCAGTAACGAATGCTCATAATATAGAGAAAGTGGCTGACAGATTGGACACTGTTGTAGATTATGTGTTTGATGTTTTGAATGCTGCCCAAGGGGGAATTTGCCAAGTAGTTGGCCCAACCTGTTGCCACTGTATAGACCTTTTTGGCATTATGCAGGACAAGTATGACCATAGAGCAAGCTAAGAAAATATAGTCCGTGAGGAGGATAAGCCCTCTTTTAAGTACCTGGCTTGGGTACAAAATGTCCTCAAATAAACAAAAGGTGAGAAATGTGAAAGTGATTAAAATAATGTTTAAATTAATACATTTTGTGCAGCAACCATCTTGTCTGGAGACCCCATCTTGTTCTTATGTAGTGAATAAGAAAGACATTGTCTCTTTAACCCCTTCCCGACATTTGTCGTAAGTATACGACATGGAAAGGCAGTACTTCTCGCAAATATACTTACGCCAAATGCTTGGCACCGGCTCAGAAGCCATCATCCGGATGTCAGCTGTATCTGACAGCTGACAACCTGCTGTAACGGCGGGGACCGAAGTTAGCTTCGATCCCCGCCATTAACCCCTTAAATGCAGCCGTCAGAAGCGATCACTACATTTAAGGTATACCCAAATGGAGAGCACCGAAAACAAAAATCCCTAGGGTATTAATCATACCCATGTGTTACACTTAGTACGCCGTATCTATAGGGACCTGGGCATGACAACCCATAGTAAACATGGTGGTAACGGTGAAACCCGCTAAACGACTATACCAAACCAAAAAATTGGAGTCTGACACACCAAAATACAATTAAAACAATGTAATTTTATTAGATCAATATAAAATATCACACATTAAAAAGCAGAGATGATTTCCACAGTGCGGAAAGACAACCAGATTGTACAGAAAAAGTAGCTGTATATAAAAATATATGGATGACACTGTAACTACACAAAATAAAGATACAGCTCTTTGAATTTGTATAATAAATTATTGTAAACACATGAAAAGGTAAGAGGACCTATTTAGCACTTCGTTTATGGACTATATGTCAATGATATTACTACATAATGAGCATATAAATGGATCTATAACAATATAGTAATTTACATAAAATCCAAATAGCACTATATGCTCCATGTGGCATCACTCCTTAATGCACCCAGGAGACTGCCTGTGTAAACAGCAGAAAATTGCCTGTATCACTTTGTAGAAAAGAAGAGAACTAAGTGCCCTCTATGAAAGGTCTATACTAATAGGGGGACTCTTACCCATCATGAAAGTAACCGTCTCTGGTGTCCGCCCCGACGCGCGTTTCGGCCCGGAAGCCTTCGTCTGGGGGTGGTGTCAGGACCAAAAGACAGGCCCTTTATTACTAACTTGAGCCAATCACAAATAAAGCAGTGAACGGTATACAGCAGCTAAATACATTACTTATCACGGCGCCGTCCTCCCACTAGTCAACATCCGGGGCACAGAACCGGTAGCACTGGACTCAGAAAATGTGTGTCCTGTACTCCAGTCCCGGCCGCGGTGCGGAACCATGGGAACAAGACGCCGCGCATGCGCACAAATCACAACATCAGAATGCAATCCAGGTATTCATTAGATCGTAGAAAGCACAGACCACAGATCGAAATGTATAAATATAAATACAGGAAAAAGAAAAAGATTCAAAAATATCAATTTAGAAGCATTGTAACTGAGGATGAAAGATGAATGGAAATAAAACATAAATATAAATAAATAAATAAATAAATGGTTTACAGACGAAAAACGTGTTTATTCATTTTGTATGAGTATTGAAAAACTAAAGATCTTTCCCTAAACTGTCCCTATTTGTGTAAAAAGAAACAATATATGTGTATCTATGTATACAGACAACGTGATGTGAAAAACATATAACACAGTGCAAGATCAGACATTAATACAGAAAATTATTAATATACTAATTCGAAAATAACATAATAAATAAATAGATTTAATTATATTTAATACAATTTGGATGCATGTAACAGTATGTATAAAAATATACATCGTTGCCAGATAAAAATAGATGGATTTTGCTTATACACTTTTCAGATATACACATATACATATATATACATATATATACATACATATATATATATATATATATATATATATATATATATATATATATATATATATATACACACACACATATACACAGCAGCATGCACAGGAATACAATAGACAAAAAGAATCCCTTCAATACAGATCTATTATATATCAATAAATATATTTAAAAAGGTTATATACAGCAATCATTAATACACAAAGAAACACAAAAAAGTTAAAAACAAAAATTATATAAAGAAAGATTTATTTATGTATAAAACACATATATACGTATATGTACCCAAAAGTATACCAATATTCCCAACACCATTTACAATATCTATTAGTGAAAGTGTCAAACCGAAAGCCAAAATATACAAGATTAATATATACACAAAGGTGCATTAAATAGTTAAAAATAATGGTGAAAAAGTTAATAATATATATTACATATAAAAAAATATATAAAATATGTATATCATATAAAAATATATATACATATACATATTTTTAAAGAATAAAATTAGTGATTATACAAAAGCAGCATAATGTGTAATAATTAATGTGTACTAATTAGTAATTAATACCTCAGTGAAAGAAAAAACATGATAATTAGATCTAGAATATAAAAAGACTCTTTATATATATATATATTTTTGTTTTTCTATATATCTCTTACCCGTTTTAGTCATTATTGCACAATCCTGTCTTTCAAGTGCTATGTAGCTATATATATATTATACTAATCTAAGTTCATGATAAATAATAAATAGATAGTCCCTACATGCAACAAGAAAGATGTCAGATGCAGAAGAAATGCTAGCACAGGCTTCCAGTATCCGTAGTTTCAGTTGCTGCACATCTCGTATCTTCACAGCATAGACAATTGCCTTCAGGTGACCCCAAAGATAAAAGTCTAAGGGGTTTAGATCGGGAGGCATTTCTTCTGCGGTGTTGCTATCAGTGTGTGAAGAGTGGGAGAAGAGGGTTGCATTGACAATCCAACACAATGGGCAGCACTTTGAACACATTTTATAAGTGGTCAGAAACTTGTAAATAACTCATGAAAGAATAAAGTAACGTTAAAACCAAGCACACCATTGTTTTTCTTGTGAAATTCTCGATAAGTTTGATGTGTCACATGACCCTCTTCCCATTGAAAAAACTAAAGTTGAATACAAAATGGCCGACTTCAAAATGGCCGCCATGGTCAACACCCAGCTTGAAAAGTTTCCCCCCTCCAATATACTAATGTGCCACAAACAGGAAGTTAATATCACCAACCATTCCCATTTTACTTAGGTGTATCCATATAAATTGCCCACCCTGTATAATGCATCATATAATCCAGGTGATAAATGATCATAATAATAATAATAATGATTCTCTTTATTGTACCCACCTGTGGGGAGAGATGAAATCCCTCCTTTAGTAGTTGCTTACCCAGGGAACTACACCTGCTTTCTGAGGAATGGGCAAGGTAAGAAAATAGGGAACCTCACTGAAGAGTTGTGTGACTGATATTGATAATTACTCCTCTAATTGGTTTACCAACCAGACAAGGGCAAGGACTGATCTCTGGTGGCTATGTGGAGACAGGAATGCAAAGTGGCAGGAAGGCTGTACTTTGGTTCAGCTTCTGATGCCATTCTGCTTGTTTTCAGCCCCTGAATTTCAGAGAATGAGAAAAAGCCCTGGAGACTATCTGACTCGCTATAAGCGGTCTATCCCTGGAGGTTCCTTTGACCATAGAATATACATAGATGGAATAGGAGTACCCCGAGGGGTGACAAATGAGTATAAGGCCCGAAATCAGATTGCACCAGGCTTCAAGTCTGTAAATTTCTGGTGGTCTACGATAAATAAGAATGTCGACTGGATTAATTATATTTAGTACAATCAACAGAGATTTGTTAATTATGCCAGAGAGATGCAATAAAGGGCATTGCAGATCAGTTGGAACCTACCCATTAATGACATGGTGAAATAGAATGGCCCTGGATATGTTACTAGCAGAAAAAGGGGGTGTCTGCAAAATGTTTGTATCTTCTGTTGCACTTTTATTCCCAATAATACTGCTCCTGATGGTAGTATTGCCAAGGCATTGGAAGGACTCAATTCCCTGTCCGTATAGCTTGCGGAATACTCCAGAATAAATTACATCTTCACCTCATGGATTGATGGGTAGTTTAGAAAATGGACTGGGCTGATAACCTCTGTACTCATGACCATTGCCGTCGTTGCCAGTATATTGACTGTTTGTGGATGTTGTGCGATACCCTGCATAAGAGGATTGATCCAAAGGTTGAGACCTCAGTGACAAAGACAATGTGCCAAGAGATTCAAAAGAAGAGTACCTGTCCTGGATATCTCACAGAACATTTCTTGATAAATTTACAACAGGAAAGTTTTATTATAAATGTATTCTTACTTCATGTAACAGATATTAAATGTGCATGCAAGTTTCTCAGAAAATGCCTTAGTTGACAAAGAGTTAAATATGCTGTAGTTTTAAGTGGGTGAGACGGTTGAACTTCTGAATAAAGATTGCAATCTCCGGAGGAAATCCAACTGTGGCCTAATCTCATTCTGAGGTGTAAAACATTTCATATGACAGGAAAGCCACAAACGGTTTTCAGTTGGTCTGTATTGCAAATGCGCCTTGATATGTGTATATAAAATGTGCTTATGTAATGAAGGCAGACAACTGCTCATCTGCCACTTGTCTCCTTGCCGCAAGAATAAAATGAAGCTCTTATTGAGGTGAAAACTTGAATCATTATTGATAAGTATGGAATGTTAAATACTTTTGTGTCAAAAAAGACAAAAGTATAATAGGTATGATACCTTTATTGGCTAACCATAAAAGTTTTATATGCAAGCTATCAGAGCACACAGGATCCTTCTTCAGGCAGGTTAACAAATGAATGACTTAGAAAAAAGCACAACAGTTAGATGTTACACAAAGACAATTAGTACATGTAGTGATATATCATTAAGATAAGCTGGGGCAATAAAACTGAGGTTATAGGGGTGATGACTTAGGAGTTAAGGCATCTGGAGTCAGTCTGATGGGGGATGTGACGTGTGTCCATGTAGTGGCTCATAAATCCTGGTGTTAGATTGAGGCCTTGTGTCAATGACTGGAATTTTATCATCATCTTGAATTCCCAAATTTTTCTTTCTCTGTTGTTTTTAAAATGACCCTTCAGAATTAGGACCTTTAAATCTGCCAAACTGTGATCAGGTCCTGAGAAATGGTTTCCCACGGGTGTATCCGCCTCCTGTTTTATTGTAGGTCTGTGAGGATTCATCCTGGTTTATAGTTTTTGTATTGTTTCTCCAATGTAGATTCCTTTATCTATGCACCTTGTACATAGGATCATGTACACTACTATAAAGGATCTGCCAGACACAGCTTCTGTGTCGACGCCCGTGGTTAGTCAGTCTGCACCTGCTCCCAAGTCTGATAGAGTGACTCCTTCTTCTACCACTTAGGCTGGGAGGCTGAGGAGTGGGAGAGCCTATCACAGCCTGGCCAGACGGAGCTAGCTCCCGCCCTCTGTCTATTTATACCTTCATTTCCTGCTTCTCCTTTGCCTGTGATTCTGCTTGTTTCCTGGCTCTGCTGCTGCTTGTACTATTTGTCCTCTGCTTCATATTGACCCTGGCTTTACTGACTACGCTCTTGCTCTGCGTTTGGTACCTCGTACACTCCTGGTTTGACTCGGCTCGTTCACTACTCTTGTAGCTCACGGTGTTGTCGTGGGCATCTGCCCCCTTTCCCTTAGCTTCTTTGTACCCTTGTCTGTCTGTCTGTCGTGCACATAGTGAGAGTAGGGACTGTCGCCCAGTTGTACGCCGTCGCCTAGGATGGGCCGTTGCAAGTAGGCAGGGACTGAGTGGCGGATAGATTAGGGCTCACCTGTCTGTCTCCCTACCCCGTCATTACATAATCACAGGCCCATATACCTTTTCTACCCTGGTCCCTGACACACCATGGACCCCCTTGAGACCCTGGCTCAGCAAATGCAGGGCCTCTCCCTACAGGTCCAAGCCCTGACTCATAGGGGCAACCTGCATGATGCTACCCTGGTAGTGCCCCCCACCTCACCTCTTGAACCCCACCTCAAGTTGCCTGACCGGTTCTCAGGGCACCGGAAGACTTTTTTCTCCTTTCGGGAGAGTTGTAGGCTCTATTTCCGTCTAAAGCCCCACTCCTCAGGTTCTGAGAGCCAGCGAGTGGGTATAATTATGTCCCGGCTCCAGGACGGGCCCCAAGAATGGGCCTTCTCCTTGGCTCCCGACGCCCCTGAGCTTTCCTCTGTTGACTTTTTTTTTCTGCTCTCGGGCTCATATATGACAAGACTGACAAGACTGCCATTGCCGAGAGTCAGCTGGTGACTTTACGTCAGGGTAAGAGACCCGTTGAGGAGTACTGTTCGGACTTTAGGAAGTGGTGTGTAGCTTCTCGGTGGAATGACCCTGCCTTGAGGTGCCAGTTTAGATTGGGACTGTCGAACGCCCTGAAGGACCTGTTAGTTAGCTATCCCTCTTCTGACTCTCTTGATCAGGTAATGGCTTTAGCGGTACGTCTTGACCGACGTCTCAGGGAACGACGACTTGAACGTTTTTGTGCCTTCTCCTCTGGCTCCCCCATGATGGCTCCCGAGGTGCCGTTGCTTCGTTCTTCCACGGAAAACTCGGATGAGCCTATGCAACTCGGGGCCTCCGTGTCTCCCCAACAATGTAGAGAGTTCCGCAGGAAGAATGGCCTCTACTTCTACTGTGGGGATGACAGGCATCAAGTGAACAACTGTCTTAGGCGTAAGAATAAGCAGCTGGAAAACTTCCGCGCCTAAGTGACCATCGGGGAGGTCGCTTGGGCGCACAGGTATTTCCCGTATACATGAAACCTAATAAGATCTTGCTTCCCTTTCAGGACTCTTTTGGTGGTAGGTCTGCTACCGGCAATGCCTTCGTTGATTCAGGGTCTTCTGCTAATATTATGTCTGTGGAATTTGCTATGTCTCTAGCTATGCCATTGATTGAATTGCCTAAACCTGTCCCGGTAGTGGGTATCGACTCCACTCCTCTTGCTAATGGTTATTTTACGCAGCATACCCCTGTTTTTGAACTCCTTGTTGGCTCCATGCATTTGGAGCAGTGCTCTGTACTGGTGATTCAGGGATTATCATCCGATTTGGTTTTAGGCCTACCCTGGTTGCAGATGCATAATCCCACGTTTAACTGGAACACTGGGGATCTTACCAAATGGGGTAATGAATGCATGACGTCATGTTTTTCTGTTAATTTTATTTCTCTCCCTGAGGAGGTGAACACTTTACCTGAGTTTATTCAGAACTTCGCTGATGTTTTTTCTAAAAAGGCCTCCGAAGTGTTACCTCCTCATAGAGAGTACGATTGCGCAATCGATTTGGCACCAGGGGCTAAGCTCCCTAAGGGTAGGATATTTAATCTCTCTTGTCCCGAACGTGAAGCCATGAGAGAGAATATCCAGGAATGCCTGGCCAAGGGTTACATTCGCCCCTCTACTTCTCCGGTAGGTGCTGGCTTCTTCTTCGTAGGGAAGAAGGACACTGGTCTTAGGCCGTGCATCGATTACCGAAGCTTGAATTAGGTCACTGTCAGGAACCAGTATCCCCTTCTGTTGATTCCTGATCTCTTCAATCAGGTTCAGGGGGCCCAATGGTTCTCTAAGTTTGATCTATGGGGGGCTTATAACCTTATCCGCATCAAAGAGGGGGATGAGTGAAAGACTGCGTTTAACATGCCCGAAGGTCATTTCGAATACCTCGTCATGCCCTTTGGGTTGTGTAATGCTCCCGCGGTCTTCCAGAATTTCATAAATTAGACTTTAAGAGACTACCTGGGGGTATTTCTTGTATTGTACCTTGATGACATACTGTTGTTTTTCAAGGACTGGTCCTCCCACATTGAGCATGTCAGGAAGGTGCTCCAGACCCTTCGGGAAAACAAACTGTTTGCTAAAACCGAAAAATATGTGTTTGGGGTGCAAGAGATACCATTTTTGGGTCAAATCCTCACTCCTCATGAATTCCGCATGGACCCTGCCAAGGTTCAGGCTGTGGCTGAATGGGTCCAACCTGCCTCCCTGAAGGCGTTACAGTGCTTCCTGGGGTTTGCTAATTATTACAGGAGATTTATTGCTAACTTCTCGGTCATCGCTAAGCCTCTTATGGATCTCACTCGCAAAGGTGCTGTTCTCCTCCACTGGCCTCCTGAGGCGGTCCAGGCTATTGAGGTCCTTAAGAAGTGCTTTATCTCGGCCCCAGTGCTGATTCAGCCTAACCAAATGGAGCCGTTCATCGTGGAGGTTGACGCCTCCGAGGTGGGAGTGGGTGCTGTCTTGTCCCAGGGTACCAGGTCTGTCACGCATCTCCATCCCTGTGCCTACTTCTCCAGGAGGTTCTCACCCACTGAGAGTAACTATGACATTGGCAACCACAAACTCTTTGCCTTACCGACCACAAGAATCTGGTTTTCCTAGAATCTGCCCGGAGGCTAAACCCGAGACAAGCTCGATGGGCGTTATTTTTTACTAGATTCAACTTTTTGGTCACCTATAGGGCTGGGTCTAAAAATATTAAAGCTGATGCACTGTCGCGTAGCTTCATGGCCAGCCCTCCTTCGGAGGAAGATCCTGCTTGTGTTTTGCCCCCAGGTATAATAATTTCCTCTGTTGATTCTGACCTAGTCTCCGAAATTGCGACTGATTAAGGTTCAGCTCCCGGGAACCTTCCTGAGAACGAGCTGTTTGTTCCCCTGCAATTCCGGCTAAGGGTACTCAGGGAGAATCATGACTCTGCACTATCTGGCCATCCAGGCATCCTGGGTACCAAGCACCTCATTACCAGAAACTATTGGTGGCCTGAGTTGCTTAAAGACGTTAAGGCCTACGTCACCGCTTGTGAAATTTGTGCTAGGTCCAAGACTCCCAGGTCCCGACCAGTGGGCTTACTATGTTCTTTGCCCATTCCCCAGAGACCTTGGACCCATATCTCCATGGATTTTTTCACCGATCTGCCTCCATCTCAAGGCAAGTCGGTGGTGTGGGTTGTAGTAGACCGCTTCAGTAAAATGTGCCACTTTGTGCCCCTCAAGAAACTACCCAATGCCAAGACGTTAGCTACCTTGTTTGTCAAACACATCCTGCGTCTCCATGGGGTTCCAGTCAATATTGTTTCTGACAGAGGGGTACAATTTGTTTCATTGTTTTGGAGAGCCTTCTGTAAGAAGTTGGAGATTGATCTATCCTTCTCCTCGGCCTTCCATCCTGAAACTAATGGCCAGAGTGAGAGGATTAATCAGTCTCTAGAACAATATTTAAGGGTTTAATCCACGGTTCTCTTCCGTTTCACCTGGTGGTTCCAACAATCCCGAGGTAGATGTCATTCATCGGGAACTGTGCACAGTCTGGGCCCAGGTTCAGAAGAACCTAGAGGCGTCCCAGAGCATACAAAAGACTCAGGCAGATAGAAGACGTTCTGCCAACCCCTTGTTTGTGGTCGGGGATCTGGTGTGGCTGTCTTCTAAAAATTTGCGCCTTAAAGTCCCGTCCCAAAAATTTTCTCCCCGGTATATAGGGCCTTACAAGGTCATTGAAGTCCTTAACCCTGTCTCCTTCCGACTGGAGTTACCCCCGACTTTTCGAATACACGACGTGTTTCATGCCTCCCTCCTGAAACGCTGCTCCCCATCCTTGGCTCCCTCGAGGAAACCTCCTGTCCCTGTTATCACCCCTGAAGGGGTAGAATTCGAGGTGCCCAAGATTGTGGACAGCAGGATGGTCCAAGGCTCACTCCAGTACCTGGTCCATTGGAGAGGATACAGGCCTGAGGAGAGGACTTGGGTACCCGCCCGGGATGTTCACGCTGGGGTATTGCTCAGGAGGTTCCATCTTCGGTTCCCCAATAAGCCAAGTCCACCTAGAATGGGTCCAGTGGCCCCTCATAAAAGGGGGGGGGGGTACTGTAAAGGATCTGCCAGACACACCTTCTGTGTCGACGCCCGTGGTTATTCAGTCGGCACCTGCTCCCAAGTCTGATAGAGTGACTCCTTCTTCTACCACTCAGGCTGGGAGGCTGAGGAGTGGGAGAGCCTATCACAGCCTGGCTAGACGGAGCTAGCTCCCGCCCTCTGTCTATTTATACCATTTCCTGCTTCTCCTTTGCCTGTGATTCTGCTTGTTTCCTGGCTCTGCTGCTGCTTGTACTATTTGTCCTCTGCTTCATATTGATCCTGGCTTTACTGACTACTCTCTTGCTCTGCGTTTGGTACCTCGTACACTCCTGGTTTGACTCGGCTCGTTCACTACTCTTGTAGCTCACGGTGTTGCCGTGGGCATCTGCCCCTTTTCCCTTAGCTTCTTTGTACCCTTGTCTGTCTGTCTGTCGTGCACATAGTGAGAGTAGGGACCGTCGCCCAGTTGTACGCCGTCGCCTAGGACGGGCCGTTGCAAGTAGGCAGGGACTGAGTGGCGGGTAGATTAGGGCTCACCTCTCTGTCTCCCTACCCCGTCATTACAACTACATTGGAGGATGTACAGGAGAACGTTCCAGTGATTTTATAGTCCTGCTGCGTGTTTGGTATGTGGATGTTGTTTGATGACAAGATGTTGGTACAGGTCTTGCATATTCTATTGTTGCAAGGAAAGGTGCCAGTGTCTGATGGTGATGAGAGGGCACTTCTGACCAGGGGATTCCCTAGGTTAGGTGACTGTTTGTATGCAAGGAGAGGTAAATCCGGGAATATTTCCTTCAGTTTATTGTCTTTGTTGAATACAGGTTGGAGATCAGCAGCAATTTTCCTCAAGATGTTCATTTGTGGGTTGTATATGACCACTAGGGTCACCCTGCTGTTGTCTTCCTTCTTTGTGTACTCCAGAAGATTGCTCCTTGGAGTTCTTGTTGCTCTGTAGATCTGATCATCTATAATACGTGGATGGTATCCCTGTTGTAAGAATGTATTCCTCAGTGATAGCAGGTGTTGTTTTCTGTCTTCATTGTCTGAACAGATCCGTATGTAGCGCAGAGCCTGGCTGTAGATGATGGATTTCTTTATGTGTCTCGGATGGAAGCTGTTCCATCTCAGATATGCTGGACGGCCTGTAGGTTTATGGTAGATTGTTGTTTGTATGGTATTGTTTCTCATGTATATGGTCATGTCCAGAAAAAGTATTTGGGATTTTGAGTAGTTGAGAGTGAGTTTGATGGTAGGATGGAACTTGTTGATGTTTTTATGGAAAGAAAGCAGTTCATGTTGAGAGCCTGTTCAGATTATCAACAGGTCATCAATGTACCGGAAATATGCTAGAGGTTTAGTGGCGCAGGTTGATAAAAACTCTTCTTCTAGTTTGGCCATGAACAGGTTAGCATATTGTGGTGACATTTTGCTACCCATAGCGCTTCCCATACATTGCAGATATATATCTTTGTCAAATAAAAAATAATTGTGATGGAGTATGAACCTGATGAGTTGTAGGGCTGGCTTTGTTGCTAGATTGTTCTTTTGAAGAAAGTGTTGGCATGCGGCTATGCCATCCTCATGGGGGATGTTAGAATATAGAGACTTCACATCCATAGTTGCCAATATTATTCCCTCTGGTAGTGGACCTAGGGCTGAGAGTTTGCAGAGGACAGGCTCTGAACATGAACTGCTTTCTTTCCATAAAAACTTCAACAAGTTCCATCCTACCATCAAACTCACTCTCAACTACTCAAAATCCCAAATACATCTCCTGGACATGACCATATACATGAGAAACAATACCATACAAACAACAATCTACCATAAACCTACAAGCCGTCCAGCATATCTGAGATGGAACAGCTTCCATCCAAGACACATAAAGAAATCCATCATCTACAGCCAGGCTCTGCGCTACATACCGATCTGTTCAGACAGTGAAGACAGAAAACAACACCTGCTATCACTGAGGAATACATTCTTACAACAGGGATACCATCCACGTATTATAGATGATCAGATCTACAGAGCAACAAGAACTCCAAGGAGCAATCTTCTGGAGTACAAAAAGAAGGAAGACAACAGCAGGGTGCCCCTAGTGGTCATATACAACCCACAAATGAACATCTTGAGGAAAATTGCTGCTGATCTCCAACCTATATTTAACAAAGACAATAAACTGAAGGAAATATTCCCAGATTTACCTCTCCTTGCATACAAACAGTCACCTACCCTAAGGAATCTGCTGGTCAGAAGTGCCCTCTCATCACCATCAGACACTGGCACCTTTCCTTGCAACAATAGAAAATGCAAGACCTGTACCAACATCTTGTCATCACATACCAAACACGCAGCAGGACTATAAAATCACTGGAACGTTCTCCTGCACATCCTCCAATGTAGTGTACATGATCCTATGTACAAGGTGCATAGATAAAGGAATCTACATTGGAGAAACAATACAAAAACTATAAACCAGGATGAATCCTCACAGACCTACAATAAAATAGGAGGTGGATACACCCGTGGGAAACCATTTCTCAGGACCTGATCACAGTTTGGCAGATTTAAAGGTCCTAATTCTGAAGGGTCATTTTAAAAACAACAGAGAAAGAAAAATTTGAGAATTCAAGATGATGATAAAATTCCAGTCATTGACACAAGGCCTCAATCTAACACCAGGATTTATGAGCCACTACATGGACACACATCACATCCCCCATCAGACTGACTCCAGATGCCTTAACTCCTAAGTCATCACCCCTATAACCTCAGTTTTATTGCCCCAGCTTATCTTAATGATATATCACTTCATGTACTAATTGTCTTTGTGTAACATCTAAATGTTGTGCTTTTTTCAAAGTCATTCATTTGTTAACTTGCCTGAAGAAGGAGCCTGTGTGCTCTGAAAGCCGCATATAGAACTTTTATGGTTAGCCAATAAAGGTCTCATACCTATTATACTTTTGTCTTTTTTGACACAAAAGTATTTAACATTTCATATTGTCTCTGGCTAACACGGTACTACACAATTTTTACTGTACTTGATAAGTATGGAAAATTCTACTAACAAGCATATATGTAGAATTGAGGGATATGCAAAGGCATCTTTATGGCATAACATAGAATTTAAACATTTGTTGTCTGAAGATGGGATGCAATTCTGGTGTAAGAAGGATATATATAGACTTGTCCAGGTCATGGAGTAAGAAGGCATGCAATATTTTCAGAGTTTACAATTGGAATATAATCTTTCTAGTTCTATGTTTAGATATTTTCAATTAAGACACGCTAAAAAAGCACAAGCTAAAACTTTCATTTTGACACTGCAAAAATTTGATATTTTGGAGTGTCTCATGGATATGGTGGAGGGGAAAAGTAAAAAGAAGAAGGTCATATCTAAAATAGAGCATCACTCTATAGATCACTGCTTTGTTTCCTGTGAAAACTGGCAAAAAGATATAGGATCTATCTCACAAGCTATATGGGATAGAGTATTGGCTAATTGTTTAAACATCACTTTTAATGCATCTTGGCATCTTTCACATTGGTTCACAATACATAGATTACACCCAACACTGTCTATTTTATTTAAAATTAAAAATAGAACTACAGATAAATGTCCAAAATGTTTTGATAACAATGCTGATTTATAGCATATGCTTTGGAAATGTTCAAAAATGTACTGGAATGTAGGGATTGGTAAGTGAAAAACTATATATAAGTTGGACATCTGGATGTCTCTAGTCTTGTGTATACTCAGTGATAGCTATGAAATGAGGGCCTCTGTTTATAAAAATAAATATATCACTAAGGCCGTCCTCGTGGCAACAATTTTGATTCTACGACTTTGGTTGTCAAATAATCTTCCATCATATGCAATCTGGAAGAATTTGCTTAATTTTATGATATATAGTGAGAGGTGGATATGCAATAAGAAAAATCAGCAGACTTATTTTTTGGCTGGCTGGAATCCATGGTTACAATCTCTAACTAAGGACAAATGCAGGACTATAATGGGTTAATGCGTAAATTATGATACTTAAAGGGAATGTGTTGCCAGAAAAACATGTTGTTTTTTTTTTAATTAAACATTTAGTGTGTGGGTGATTAAACATTGTTCAAATTTTTTTTATTTTTTTCACGAGTCAGGTAATATTATAAATTAATTCTAATTTATAATATTTCCCATTTCTGGTCACTAGATGGAGCTATTCCCAAAATTGCAGCATTGCAAAATTGGGTGAAAAGCCCTCGCTCTAGTGAGCTCTCAGCATCCCCCCCTCCTTTATCCTGGCTAGTGCCGGGATAAACGAGGGGTTTGAACGGTGTAACCTCCTACACTGTGTGTCGCCATTTTTTGAGCTAACACACAGTGTAGTAGGTTTACATACAGTAGTAAACACACACAAACACGGAACATACATTGAAATCTCTTACCTGCTCCTGCCGCCGCGGCTCCCTCCGGCCCGTCCGCTCCGTCTGCTGCCGCTGGTCCAAGTGCACAAGTCCGGAAGCCGCGACCGGAAGTAGTAATATTACTGTCCGGCCGCGACTTCCGGTCCACAGGAAAATGGCGCCGGACGGCGCCAATTTCAAATTGGACTGTGTGGGAGCGGCGCATGCGCAGTTCCCACACAGACACCGTACACACAAGTGAATGGGACGGGAGCCGTTCGCAGTCCCTATGGGACTGTGGCTGCCGTATTCCATGTCTGTATGTGTCGTTAATCGACACATACAGAAATGGAACAAAAAATGGCAGCCCCCATAGGGAAGAAAAAGTGTAAAAATAAGAAAAAGTAAAACACAAACACACAAATAAATCTAAACGTTTTTAATAAAGCACTAACATCTTTAACATATAAAAAAATAATTTGTGATGACACTGTTCCTTTAAGGTTTTGTCCTGGAACGTCTAAGGTCTTATTGATAGACTGAAAAGGTTAGTAGTCTTGAACCTAATTTCCTGCCACCTTCTTGCAATAATTCGCTTGCAAGAAACACATCTGACAGAAAAAATATGGTACATCCTGTTATGAAATAATGGGTTGGTCTGTGTTTATTTTTTAGTTTGTCAAATTTTTCTAGAGGTGTAATAATCCTGATTCAAAAAAACCTACAATTTGAATTATATTTAAAGTCAATTTATAAGGAGAGCCGTGACATATTTCTACATGGGAGAGTAGGTCTGGAACGGTTATGATAATAACTAATATATACATCCCTCACCCAAATAACCCAGCTTTATTTAAGCTATATAAATATTGGTGTGAGAAAATCTGCTGCCCTATACTGGCGGTAGGAGATTAAAATATTGTCATTGTCCCTCAATTGGATATATGCAATAAATCTGGAGTATCTAAATATCATAATTCTTCATTCTTTAGACTTATACATGTATTTAGGTGGGATGATGTAGGGAGGGTATATAATCGCCCAATTAAACAATATCTTTGCTATTTAAAATCTTGTAACACATTTTCCCGTATAGATATGGCTCTAGTCAATAACACTTGTTTGCGAATGATTAAAAAAGTAGAATATACAACTAAGGGGATCTCAAATCATTCACCTTTAGTTGTTAGAAACAAATGCAAAAAGCACAGCGCCGCATAGTGCAGATTAACCAGGTGGATTACAGTAGAACATATGATGCTATTCTACTCAACTGGTTTAGGATGGATGAGAGCTAACCAGTTGAAACAATGTGTGCTGCTGCCAAGACTCAGGGCAGGTGAACTTTCAGGTAACCGCAAAATAATGATAATGGTAGGGAGAAAAAGGTAAGCTCCGACGGAACTGGACCCTAGCGTAGATGTGAACGAAGCCTTGTTTGAATTTTTTGTTGTTTTTATGTTGCCTGCTATTTTTTAAGCGGTTGAAGCTAATGCAAAAGATGCAGGCAAAAAAGTAGTCCAAACGAGCGCTGCAGGATTTTCTGCCTCCTACTAATTTCAGTTGGAGGTCAGAGGTGGAAACCACTTGAAGACCATCAGCCCCAACTCTCACGAAAATGACCATCAGCCCCTTACTCACAGTAAAATGACCATCAGCCCCCACTCTCACTAAAATGACGATCAGTCCACCACTCACAGATACCCCCTGCAGATAGTGCCACACAGCCCCCTTGTAGGTAAGTGCCACACAGCCCCATTTTAGGTAGTGCCACAGAGCCCCTTGTAGGTAGTACCACACAGTCCCCTTGTAGGTAGTGCCACACAGCTCCCTTGTAGGTAGTGCCACACAGCCCCCTTGTAGGTAGTGCCACACAGCCCCTTGTAGATAGTGCCACACAGCCCCCTTGTAGGTAGTGTCACACAGCCCCCTGTAGGTAGCACCACACAGCCCCCTGTAGGCAGTGCCACAAAGCCTCCTGTAAGGTAGTGCCACACAGCCCTCAGTAGGTAGTGCCACACATACCCATGTAGGTAGTGCCACACATCACCTTGTAGGTAGTGCTACACAGTCCCCTTGTAGGTAGTGCCACACAGCCCCCTTGTAGGTAGTGGACAGAGACGTCAGTGGCTTCTCCTGGAGTGGAATCCCCGGTCACAGAGTCAGCTGCGCTGTGAACGGGGATTCTGCTTCAGTAGTTGCCCCTGATGTCACTGTCCATATATGGACAGAGACATCAAGCGCTCCATCCAGGAGCGGAATCCCCAGCCACAGGGGGATTCCGCTCCTTCAGGGAGCTACAGTGGCGCTAAGTACAGGAAGGGGGGTTCCATCTAGGAGGTGGGGGTGCTATCTACAAGGGAGCTGCAAAAAAATCTCCTCCTCTTCGTATGCACTTCACGCTGTGAGGAGGAGAGATTGCATGGTCGTGGCAGTGGTTCAGAGGAGTGTCGCGGCACCCCTGGAGGGTTCTCACGGCACACTAGGGAACCACTGTAATAGACTGATACTTTCTGTTATGTAGGAATCTCTTTCCAGTAATAATCTCATTATCATTACAGGAAGGATTACAATGAAAGACAACACCTGTATATATATATATATATATATATATATATATATATATATATATATAACACAGGATCCACCATTGACAATAGGTGATGGACATAGCTCCTCTTATATCCCTTCCTGCATAATGACCTCTTTACGGGTCACAGAGCATGCCTAGAGTACTTTCCCATAAAAGTCAATAAACATTTCCAGTCTGCAGGTTCCCATGTTCCATGTGGCTGCTATAATGCATATCTCTAAATGCTGTTAACAGCAGGTCAGTCAAGATAGCCACCCCCATAATCATGTACAGAAAATAGAATAAAAAGTCTAAAATCAGCAAATAAAAATAGACTAGAAAAAAAAATGTTTCACTATCTGGTTTTAATTAGTAAAAAAAATATAGGCGATACATTCATTTTAAATAGTTTTTTATTTAAAGAATACCTAACTTTTCAAGTGACTTTTCAGGATAAGCTGTGTGTGTACATGACAAAATAACACTATTTCTGTCCATTATACGACTTGTATTTTTCATATTTTTTTTTAGCAGTTTTACCTTCTGCAGGCTCTATCTCCACTTCTTAGCTAGTGGACAAAATGGCTATCATGTCTTCTATATATAGCACACATAGAAGAGCACTATCTCATATATATATAGAAGCTGCAGCAACATGGAAGTGATTATACAGCAGTAATTAAAATGCAAAGTTGATATATACTGTATTAGGTATACTATTAAATTAGCATAGGTTGTTTGAAAAGTTAGTGTCCATTTAAATAATAAAAAACAATATGGATATATAAACAGTGGTGTAGCTATAGGGGTTGCAATGGTCACAGCTGCGACCAGGCCCCTAAGCCTGGGGGGCCCACAGGGCCCCCATTACCACACGGAGCTGACTGCTGATGGCTCCTTGCTCCAGGATTCACTGTGCCGTGTGCCATGAGCGGTTCGGTGCAGACAGGCGTGATGTAGTGATCTCAACGCGCCTGTCTGCGCCAAGTCACTTATAGCACAGGCCAAAGGAGGAGAAGGATCTCCTCCACTCGTCGTGGGAATGGAGATCGGTAAGTAATTATTTTATTATTTTTCTATTAAGCACATATGGGGGCATTATACTGGGTATGCTGGAAGGGGGCTGATATGGTGGCAATTATGGGAGCATTATACTGTATTGGGGCATTATACTGTATGAGGCAGCTATGGGGGGCATTATACGGTGTGGAAGCAATATACTGTATGGGGCAGCTATGGGGGGCATTATACTGTGTGGGAGCATTATACTGTATGGGGCAGCTGTGGGGGGCATTTTACTGTGTGGGAGCATTATACTTTATGGGGCATTATATGGTATGGGGCAGCTATGGGTGGCATTATACTGTAGGGGCAGCTATGGTTTTTGTTATACTGTGGGGGCAGCTATGGGAAGCATTATACTGTGGGGCAGCTATGGGGGTATTTTACTGTGTGGGGGCATTAAACTGTGGGGCCAACTATTAGGCATTATACCGTGGAAGCAGCTATAGATGGCAATATAATATGGGGCAGCTATGGGGGACATTATACTGTGGGGGAGGATTACATTGTATGGGGGCATTATACTGTATGGGGCAGCTATGGGTGGCATTATATGGTGGGCGCAGCTATGGGGCATCATACTGTGGTGGCAGCTATGGGGGGCATTATACTGTGGGGACAGCTATGGAGGCATTATAGTGTGTGGGGGCAGCTATGGGGGCATTATACTGTGTGGGGCAGCTATGGGGGCATTGTACTGTGGGGACACCTATGGGGGTATTATACTGTGTAGAGGCATTATACCGTGGGGGCAGCTATGCGGGCATTATACTGTGAGGCAGCTATGTGGGGCATTATACTGTGGGGGCAGCTATGGGTGGCAATATACTATTGGGCAGCTATGGGGGCATTATACTGTGGGGGAGCATTATACTGTATGGGGCATTATACTGTGGGGGCAGCAATGGAGGCATTACACTGTGTGGGGGCAGCTATGGGGCATTATACTGTATGTGGCAGCTATGGGGGGCATTATACTGTTGGGGCAGCTGTGGGGGCATTATACTGTGTGGGGGCATTATACTGTGAGGGCAGCTATGGGGGACATTATTTTGTGGGGGCAGCTATGGATGACATTATACTGTGCAGGCATCTGTGGGCGACAGCTATGGGAAGCATTCAGTGCCGGCCTTAGGGGTGTGCGACCTGTGCCAGCGCTGGCTCCCTTCCCCTACATTTTCAGTAGCGCCTGGGCCTGGCGACTCAGCAGCTGCCTTTCCACCCGGGCACTTCTTCTCTCAGTGGCATTGGTACCGCTGTAGCAGCCATAGCAGTGACACCGGGCATGAGGGCGCCCATGCCGCCCGTCGGGACTCCCCATGACCGGTGGCACCGCCAGCAGCCGCTACTACAACGGTAGGGTCGCCACATTTAATAGTATCTGCGTCATTAGGATGCAAATACTATTGAACAATATAGAAGATCAGGGAGGTATCCCTCTGCTATGCTATCTACTAGCGCCACTGTAGCTCCCTGAAGTAGCAGAATCCCTGTGTGGCTGGGGATTCCACTCCTGCACGGAGCGCTTGATGTCTCTGTCCATATATTGACAGTGACATCAGGGGCAACTCCTGAAGCAGAATCCACGTCCACAGCGTTGCCAATGCTGGTACCCGGGATTCCACTTCAGGAGGAGGCCTTCACGTCACTGTTCATAAATGGACAGAGACGCAGGGGCTTCTCCTGGAGTGGAATCCCCGGTCACAGCGTCAGCTGCACTGTGAACAGGGATTCCGCTCCAGGAGTTGCCCCTGATGTCACTGTCCATATATGGACAGAGACATCAAGCGCTCCATCCAGGAGCGGAATCCCCAGCCACAGGAAGGGGGGATGCTATCTACAACTGGGCTGTGTGGCACTACCTACAAAGGGGCTGTGAGGCACTACCTACAAGGGGGCTGTGTGGCACTACCAACAAGGGGGATGTGTGACAATACCTACAAGGGGGTGGTGTGGCACTACCTACAAGGGGGCTGTGTGGCATTACCTACAAGGGGGCTGTGTGGCACTTCCTACAAGGGGGCTGTGTGGCACTACCTACAAGGAGCTGTGTGGCACTATCTACAGGGGGAATCTGTGAGTGTGAGTGGCGGGCTGATGGTCATTTTACTGTGAGTGGGGGCTGATGGTATTCAAGTTGTTTCCACCTCTGACCTCCATTTGAAATTAATAGGAGGCAGAAAATACATGTGGCGCTCGTTTGGAGTGCTTTTATGCCTGCATATTTTGCATTAGCTTCAACGGCTTAAAAAAACATGCAGATAAAAAACGTCAAATAATGCTGTCAACTCAAAACCTGCCTCAAACTTCCTGCAGAAACATGCTGTGTGAACATTCTCTAAGAGTGTAGTGCTTGAGTCCGAAAAGGTTGGGAAACTCTGTACTAGGCTACAGGATCACGCCGGCCTATGCAAGGATCCCGTCGTGGAGCAGCTCAAATCGTCATGGGAACGGGGCCCAGGCAAGAACAATTTTGTTTTGTTTTGGGGCACTGACTACAAGGGGAAGGTGGGGCTGTATGGCACTGTCTACATCAAGGAGGTGGGGGGTTGTATAGCACGATCTACAATGGGAAGGTGGGGGGCTGTATGGCACTGTCTACATGGAGGAGGTGGGGGATTATGGCACTGTCTACAGGGAGGCTGTACGGCCCAATCTACAGGGGGTACTATCTACAAGGGGGGGGGGCTGTGTGTGGCAGCCAGGGGAGGGGGGAATTATGCTGTGTAGAGGCCACTCAGCAGATATTATGCTGGGTAGAGGCACTACAGTGGGCAATATACTGTGTGTGGCACTTAGGGAGCATAATTCTGTGTGCACACAATTAGAGGACACAATACTGTGTCCTTGAAGCGGTTATAATATATTATATTATTAAATATTATTTTTATACTGTATGGGGGGCAATAAAGGGGCATTATAATGTGTGGGGACACTATATAGGGCATTACTGTGGGGGGCATTATACTTATTAATGGGGCATTTCCTTATGATGGGGTTGGGTGCCGAAAGATAATTTTGCACGGGGCTCCATCTGTTCTAAGGCCGGCCCTGGGAGCATTATACTGAGTGGGCAGCTATGGGGAGCATTACACTGTGTGGGGGCATTATAATGTGGAGACAGCTATGGGGGGTATTATACTGTGGGGGCATCCATGAGGGGTGTTGGGCAAGGTGGCTGGGCATAGGCGCGCACAGGGTTCTGGTTATGTTGGGGAGGGGTAAGGGGGCCCAAACTGAATTCTTGCACCAGGGCCTATGAGCCTTAACCTATGACCCTGTATATAAATGTTTCTTTTTGAGACAACCACCAAAATTGCAGTTAAAATTAACTTCTAAACAGGCGGTCATTTCACAGGAGAGGGTCAATATACATAGGATATACTTTAAGAGTATTGGAAATTTGTTGAGAATACCATTGAAGGATATTGATGAAAAGGGACTTTCAGATTCAATAAAATACTGCAATCCATAGTTTGATTTCATTGTCAGCTCTTTCTTAAAGGGAATGTGTTGCCAGAAAAACATGTTTTTTTTAAAAAAATTAAACATTTAGTGTGTGGGTGATTAAACATGGTTCAAATTTTTTTTATTTTTTTCACGAGTCAGGAAATAGTCAGGAAATATTATAAATTAATTCTAATTTATAATACTACCCATTTTTGGTCACTAGATGGAGCTAGTTCCCAAAATTGCAGCATTGCAACATTGGGTTAAAAGCCCTCGCTCTAGTGAGCTCTCAGCATCCCCCCTCCTTTATCCTGGCTAGTGCCGGGATAAACGAGGGGTTTGAAAGGTTTAACCTCCTACACTGTGTGTCGCCATTTTTTGAGGTAACCCACAGTGTAGTAGGTTTACATACAGTAGTAAACACACACAAACACTAACATACATTGAAATCTCTTACCTGCTCCTGCCGCCGCGGCTCCCTCCGGCCCGTCCGCTCCCTTTGCTGCCGCTGTTCCATGTGCACAAGTCCGGAAGCCGCGACCGGAAGTAGTAATATTACTGTCCGGCCGCGACTTCCGGTCCACAGGAAAATGGCGCCGGACGGCGCCAATTTCGAATAGGACTGTGTGGGAGCGGCGCATGCGCAGTTCCCACACAGACGCCGTACACGGCAGTCAATGGGACGGGAGCCGTTCGCAGTCCCTATGGGACTGTGGCTGCCGTACTCCATGTCTGTGTGTGTCGTTAATCGACACACACAGAAATGGAACAAAAAATGGCAGCCCCCATAGGGAAGAAAAAAGTGTAAAAATAAGAAACAGTAAAACACAAACACACAAATGAAAATAAACGTTTTTATTAAAGCACTAACATCTTTAACATATAAAAAAATTATTTGTGATGACACTGTTCCTTTAACATGACTCTTTTTTGTTTCTGTTTTTTAACAATGGGAATCCAAACTAGATTGTAAATTGAAATGTTCAGACTGTATGCTCTGAACTATTATTAAGGACTCAACATGTTAATTGCACAGTTGCTAAGTTTCCCCCTGAACATGGATACGTTGATTTCTTTCCAGTGTTCCTCAACATGTATTCAGAGCCTAATGAGCTCTACTGAGCCAGGAGTTGCCGTAAGAAAAGAGGTTACAACATTTGATCCTGTTTAAAGTGTCCAAAACAATGGCATAGCAACAATGGTTGCACAGACTGCAATCACCCCTTGTCCTATGGTGTGCTAAGATTAGCAGCATACATGTGAGCCATGTGGAGTGACAATATGATAGCATTCTAAGCACATAATGGTGTTATTCTGTATGGAAAAGCGATTTTAAATACATATTTTATAATATATATTGTTCCTCTTAGCATAATATCAGCAGAAAAAGCTATGTACACCTTCAAAAGCTTTCATCAAAGTTTTATGTGATTATAAACATTTTTTGAATTGACCTCTATCAAAAATGTTCTTTAGTTTTTCTGATACAGCTTCTATATATCCTGTATACATAGAAGCTGTATCCTTTGCTATCAGTAAAGTGAAATGACGACACGACAGAGTGGTTCCTGTGTGTGTCTGATACACAAGATCACAGTAATATCGATAATGTCCAAGTTCATGATGTGATCGATATTATGGTGGTCCTGCGTGTAAGACACACACAGGACACTCTCTCAGTCGAGCCATCAGTTACAGCAGAACAGACGGAATTGGCTGATAGTAAATGATACAGCTTCTATGTAGACATGATACATAGAAGCTATATCGGAAAAACGAAAGACAATTTTTATAAAAGTCTATTCAAAAATGTTTCTGTAATCACATAATAATTATTAATTTAATGAGTAAAAAGCTTTCAAAGGTGTACATAACCTTTACGTTGAGGGAATAGATTTTGTACTGTGGCCCTAATATTTCCAGCAACTCCTGAACTCAGAAACTTTGTATCCAAGTTGTGTCATATGTCAAATCACATGAATATGACTTTCTTGTATGTCAGTTTTCCCAAGATACATATGTATAAAAAAATGCTAAAAGGAGTTGTCGAGGATTAGAAAAACACGGTTGCTTTCTTCCAAAGTGTGCAACACCTGTTGACAGGTTGTGTGTTACATTGCAGCTCAGCCCAATTCACTTCATTGATTGGAGCTAAGCTACAATACCAGATACAACCCATGGAAAGGTGTGGTGCTGTTTCTGAAAAAAAAACAAAACAGCCATGTGTTTCAGTTCCTGTACAACCCATTTAAATTTTTTTTTACCACTATATACAATCTCTTTTTGTTAGGTGGGTCGCCCACTGATAAGCTGGCCAAAGTGTGCTTCACTGCTGGGATCCTTATCTATCGACTGTAATCTGTGAGGAAACCTGGCAGCGTGTTCAATTCCCCTGCAGAACCACCACAGGAAAAATTAAGCATTACACAGTGCCCAATTCAATGGAGTGTCTGTATAATGGATGGACATGCTGGGTCCTTGAGAGTGAAATACACTCTTTGTAGCTACTCTCCACTGTGATTAATGGATGAGGGTCTTGAATGGGGACACCCTCTATTATCCCAAAATTCCCTAAAAGAGTGTCTAAATCAGAAAACACCTTAAACTCCTAATACTTTTTTTTTTACATAAATCAGAAAAGTGTTCCATGTTTTTTAAAGATAAAATTATGATAGCATTATGGGTATAGCTCTGCACTCAAATGATTCAAAAATGTGCCAAAATAGTAGTATATAATTATGTACCCAAAATAATACAACAATTCTATATATACTGTATATGGTTGTCTTTATGCTACTATTATTTATAAGAGGAATCAGGATTTCAGATTGTCTTTAATTAAACTGTACATATATTATTAGATCTTTACTTTTAAAGGGAATGGAGCAATTTTGCCTTTAAATGTATTACAATACAAGAAAAAGAAATCGATATTGTTTTATCTCAGTCATACATAAACATTGAACAAGCTGTTACGATAAATTAAGTATATTTATATTACTTTACTAATGCTAAAGCAGTTAGATTTTAAAGAGAACCTTTCTCCTGCCCATACATGTGCAGCTGTGCTGCATGTAATACGCAGGGCTGCACAAACCCTGGGGCACTTAAAAAAAATTCCTACCATCCTCCGTTATTTAGATATTGGTGCCGTTATATTTGGCGCCCGATATTTAAATAACCCCCTGAACTGTCAACGGGGCATGTAATTGTCAAGGGGGCATGTAACATCGCTGTGACACTGTCCAATCAGCTATGGACAGTGCCACAGCAAGAGCTGGAGAGAGGAGAGCGTGTGCACGCACGCGCAGCCGGGGATATGGGCGCGAACTCTCTCACTCACTCACTTACTCACTCTTCAGCTCTCGGAAGACAAGAACGACAAGACTGTGTGATCTCAGCGATTCTCCTGAGGTTAAGCTACCTCACAGCCTCTGATGCTGTCCTATCAGCTTGGGCAGTGATATTATTTTTTTTTCCCCAATAAGACGTAGTTCTAGCTCAACATTTTTCATTTTAGCAGAGAATAAAGGAAAAAAAGAACCCCAACATTTGTAAAACAATTTCTCCTGAGTACGATAATACCACATATGTGGTCACAAATTGTTATTTGAGCACCCGGCAGGGCCTTAAAGGGAAGGAGCACCATTTGGCTTTTGGAGCGCAGATTTTGCTGGAATGGTTTCTGGTCGCCATTCACATTTGCAGAGTCCCTGAGGTACCAGTACAAGGGAAACCCCTAAAAAGTGACTCCATTTGGGAAACTACACCCCTTGTGGACTACATCTAGGGGTATAGTGAGCATTTTGACTAAACAGTTTTTTTTCTGAATTGATTAGCATTTGGCAGCGAAAATGAAAAGTGTATTTTTTTCCAATAAGAAGTAGCATTGGCTTAAAATTTTTCATTTTCACAAAGAATAAAGGAAAAAAAGAACACCAACATGTCTAAAGCAATTTCTCCTGAGTACGATAATACCACATATGTGGTCATAAATTGCTATTTGAGCACACGGCAAGGCTCAAAAGGGAAGGTGCGCCATTTGGCTTTTGGAGCACAGATTTTGATGGAATGGGCAGTTTTTCCACTGATATAGCTTTTCAGTGCAGAATATGTTGTGCCCAGCTTGTGCCACTGGATAATCTTACCCCATAAATTGTTAAGCAAGTTCTCCAATGGGGTCTAATAGGCTTCCGAACTTAGCAACCAATGGCAACACTGCGTTCGCGTCACAGCGGTGCCAATCGGCTTAGATGCTTTGGTCGCTATTGACCGCGGAATCTAAGAATTTAATCGGCCGGATCGGAGGCTAGCTCTGGTCCTGGTTGTTACAGCAGGGTGTCAGCTGTAATATACAGCTGACATACAGCGCCATCTCCGCGCCATAACTGTACTGCGGTTTGCGACATCCACTTACCAACAGTGCCATATATATATGGCACATGTCAGAAAAGAGTTATAAGAATTATTATCTTTCTATTTCTACAGCTCTTATGCATACGTATATATCCCGATAGTAATAGATTACAAACAAAGTTTACATAACCTGATCCCATTGTCATACTTGCATCTGTCTCCACTATAAAGAGTTTATAGTCCTCAGACTACAGTTTGCTTTTGCAGTCTGTTACCATGTAGGCACATAAATCTGCATAGCAGCTATAGACTTAAAAAGGTACAATATTGTTATTGAAGAATATTTTCAAAGTTACTTCATTTTTAAAGTTTCATTTTTATCTGAACTTAAAAGAGGATCTGTCACTAGTTTAGTAATGCCCAATCTCCTAGATAATCTAACAGGCACTACCACACTGATAACGCTAGTGAAAATTGTGTCCCAAATGGTCATATTTTAAAAGTTATGAGCGTTTATCTAACTATGCAAATGAGGCTATACTAGACAAGTGGGTGTCAACATTGACGATTCTCATGAGGTGTAACTACCTCACAGCCTCTGACGCTGCACTATCAGCATGAAGCTGCTTCACAACACCGTGTGAGAGACTGAGGCTGGAGGGAAGGAGGATCACTTCAAATAGCCATATCTTATGCTCAGATTCTAATCTTTCATATGGCACCAGGATCGCAGTTCTAGCTGTGAAACAACCAGAGGTATCACCAGTTGAAAACACAGTCAGGAATGGAAGCTGTATACTATATGATCACGCTGTGTTCCTGGCCAGGGAAGGAGGAGAAGCTGTATGCCGATTGCATAGTGTCATACAGAAAACATTAAACTGCCCAGAGTGAAAAGAAAGAGCAACCTCATATTTGGCAAGTACAGCCAGATTAGCATATCTAGAAAAATGCTTATAACTTTGCAAATAATAAACGTTTTTGAAAGAAAATTACACTGTAGTTATCAGAATCATAGCTCCTATTAGATTAGTAAGGAGATAAGGCATTAATAAACTGGTGACAGATCCTCTTTAAAGTATAAATACAGTTGGTAAAAAAGTTTTTAAAAATGTGTAGTAGAATCATTCTAAATACAAGATCTGTTACATCTTACCTGTTAGGAAACATCCGTCACTTTAAGGTTGTCATGACTACTAGCCTAGCTTCTGGGTGGCCTTGGTTTGAGATGCAGAGCTAATCTCATTTCTCTGTCTGCAACCTATCAGGGCCAAGAGTGTAGTATTTGAATCTGTTCAGTTTTCTATAAATAAATTGTACATAATTTCTAAATATATATCAGTCATATTTGCCCCATGCTGATGCTGCTTCCAAATTCCATATATTTGTATACAAATTTACAATAAAACACTAATTCTACTATTAACTTGTTAGATCTTTTCTTTCCAAGCATAAACTATATGACAGAACAAGACTCCAGTAATATGATTTTACTCTCAGTTGTATATTAGCTGACTTTACACAATGTAATAATGTTTTAAACTCAAAGGTTCAATCTTCAACATCAGAAATAAGTAAAAGTCCTGTGTTAAAATGACCATTGATTTTTACTAGTACTCATTACTTCTTATTGATATTGTGGTTCAATCAACTTGAACTGTGCAAGCTACTCAAAAGCCTAAGACTTCTAAAGAAATAACTCCACCAAACTGACGTAAAAAGTCAATGATCAGAGCCTGATTTACAGACTGATTGGTAGATATTTTCCATCAACTTTCCAGCTCATTAGTCCTACAGATACATTAAATCTACTTGAACTCTTTGACTCACCTTGACCCTGCGAGTCAATATGCATGCAATTGTTGTCTGTCCTGTCCATTTAAATAAAGAAATGAAGAGTGTGAATTCCCAAACAATTTAAGAATCTATAAGAATCTATAAATGGAAACTATGGAGCATTCATGTGTTTAAATTGAGTTAAGTGCTGATTTTGATCCTATGAAGGAATCTAGTAATTGATTTAATGCTTTTAGACCCCCATTCTTACAAATAAGTAATTGCTTTTTTATTTGCTGTCAATATCAAGCGGTTTTATTTGGCATTTATGCACTAGAAACAATTGGATAATAAAAGAGTTAGTGCATATTGAGGAGGCAAAGACAAACCGAAATATCCATACAATTATTTTGTTAAGAGGTTGCACATTATTGTTGAAATAAAAACTATGTCCTGGAAGTCAATAAAATGCACAAAGTTATAAAGATCATAAACGTAACAGAGCTGACATATATAGATTGCATGTCCACCTGTATATGATTTATATATGGATACAATCAGCTACATCAGGTAGAAATAAAATACAGTATCCCTAGATGTGTTTTCCAAGAGATGTTTATTTAGGCTTCGTTAAAATCTGCGTTGGGGTCCCGTTCTGACGTTCAGTGGGAGCTTTCCGTCAGAACGGGATCCTGAACAGACACAAACTGACATGAACGGAAACCAGAGGTTTCAGTTTCCATCACTCTTGATTTCAATGGTGACGGATCCGGTGTCCATGGTTTCTGTTTGTGTCTGTTGTGCAGCGGACCCGTCGTTTTGCCAGAAGAAATAGCGTAGTCGACTACTGGTCCAGTGCACAACAGAGACAAACGGAAACCATGGGCACCAGATCCGTCACCATTGAAATCAATGGTGATGGAAACGGAAACCTCTGGTTTCCATTCGTGTCAGTTTGTGTCTATTCAGGGTCCCGTTCTGACGGAAAGCTCCGACAGAACGTCAGAACGGGACCCCAACGAAGATGTGAACGAAGCCTTACTTCTACATTTGCTTTCACTCAAACTCTTAGGCCTCATGTACAAAGCTTTGCCTGTATGGCAGTATACAGAGTACCGACAGTTCTGTATTACATAAGCAGGGCTGGAGTGGGACATAAAATTAGCCCTGGCATTTTAAATCACACCTGTCCACCTATGGTCCATAAGATATGTATGCATGGTTGAGAGCCCATCCAGCTTTACAAAAACTTGTATATTGTTTATAATGCTAATTTAAATATTGCCTTCCTTTTGTGCTACTTAGATATTTCATAAATCCGTAAATCCCACAATACTGCTAAATGGGAGCAGCATGTCATAGGCTTAATGTATACACCGGTCACAACTCTCATACAGGAATGGTGTCTAATTATCCTTTATAAAATGTTTGAGCAGCACAGAAGGAAGACAACAGGAATGGGGACCTAAAGGAGAAAAGTCAATAGTAACGATATCGGGAAATGGACTCTCCCCAATCATAGTTTAATTTCTGGTAGTAAATAAAATGTTACACAAATACTAAAAATGTACGTGTAAAATATATATAAAAAAAAGTTTATACACCACCAGGGTATATAATGTGTCCCTAATTTACAGTATTTATGAAAGTATAAATGAGATATTAGTTTAATTATTAGATGGATCGTAATCCTAACTGTCTAAATTCATCATATTCTTTATAATTCCGCTATATACTGTACACACTAACAATTCAGTCATATACAGTGTATATTTGAATAATGGCATCATATATACCATACACATAAATATTGTTGTCATATATACTTTACTCCTGAATGTTGCTACTATAAATTGTACACATGAATAATGATCCTATATATACACACAACACACCTAAATAATGAGGACATACAGTACTGTGCAAAAGTTTTAGGCAGTTGTAGAAAAATGCTGCAAAGGAAGAATGCTTTCAAAAAGCGAAGCGCTAATAGTTTTTTTTTCATTATTTAATAAAATACAAAGTGAATGAACAGAAGAGACCTCTAAATCAAATCAATACTTTGTGTGACCATCCTTTGCCTTCAAAATAGCGTAGAAAAGTAGTAGATGAGATCCAGCGCTCAATTATACAAGATAATCCAATGGTAGATTTAAAATGGAAACTGGTTCCAATTTTATTTGAATGAATGTAAAACCGGGAGTCAGGCTTCCCACAACGGGTAAGGTGGATGTATGGAAGAAGAAATAGGTGTGTAGCCTACGCGTTTCAGACGAAGTCCTCGTCCTTAGTCATTCTTTCAGCCATGACTAAGGACGAGGACTTCGTCTGAAACGCGTAGGCTACACACCTATTTCTTCTTCCATACATCCACCTTACCCGTTGTGGGAAGCCTGACTCCCGGTTTTACATTCATTCAAATAAAATTGGAACCAGTTTCCATTTTAAATCTACCATTGGATTATCTTGTATAATTGAGCGCTGGATCTCATCTACTACTTTTCTACACTCTTACCAACGTGTGCCGACACGAGGATCCGTGCGCAGGAGGCATTGGAAGTCCATTTGCCCTAAGGTGAGCTGGAGGTTTCCTCCCATACATTTTCCCCTTCAAAATAGCATCAATTCTTCTAGGTACACTTGCACAAAGTCATCAATTTTGTGGGATTATGAAGAATGGTGCTATATATACACTATACATGTAAATAATTCTGCCATAAATATCATTGACGCAATCATGGCCCAAAATATATATATAAGACTGAATACATAGGTCATAAGTTATATAGATATATTGGGGAGGAAGACACAGAGATCATGCTTGTATACTCAAATATACTTCTCTGACCTTTATTCATCAAACAATTACAATAATATCTTTTGAAAAAGGAGTAGCTTGATTCCAGACAATGGATTTTAGTTTGCCAACAGCATATAATGACAATATGTTTTGTCCTGAACCAATCATAGGCTTAGAATATGTCAGTTTGTCTTCATTGTGCAAGGGTTCCGTCGTTTTGACGGGATGAATACCGTAGTCGACTACGGTATTCATCCCGTCAAAACGATGGAACCCATACGTAGACAAACTGAAACCATTGGCACCGGATCCATCACCATTGAAATCAATGGTGATGGACACAGAAACCTATGGTTTCAGTTTGTGTCAGTCAGGGCTCTGTTCCGACGGAAAGCTCACATGGATAGTCGGAACGGAGCCCTGATGCACATGTGAACATAGCCTTACTAAAGAAAAAAACATAGAATTGTTTCAGACAATGCTGACATAGATATATTAGCTTTAAAGGTGTTGTCCAGGAATACATTTTATTTATATTTTAACTTAATAGGACCTATATAATTAACTTTGTAATATAATGTATATTTACCTGAGGCAGCCTTACTTAGTTCTTATTAGCGGTCACGTGACCGCACCCAAAGTACATATTTCACTTCCTGTGACATTCCGTGTCTTTGCTCAGCCAGCACTTCCGTCTATTCAGAGGCACGGCTCGACATCAACTACTTTTACAGGCAGGGGGCTGGGCAGATGTTTCATGAGCTCTTCAGAGCTCTGCCTTAAATGTAGTTATTGACGAGCTGTGCCTCTGAATAGCCGGAAGTGCTGGCTGATCAAAGACACGGAACGTCGTCTCTGCTAATACACGCCCCCTGCTCCTATTATTTCGTCGTCCATGCATCCTCTCCTCCTCCATGTTTTACCATTGTTTGGAGTAGTTTGGTGTTTTCACACAATGCGAAAATACTGCGGTTTTTCCGCAACAGAATTTGTTGCGGAAAATCTGCAGGAAATACAGTAGCAGCAAAGTGGATGAGATAAAACAATTCTCATCCACACGCTGCGTAAATACTGAGCGGAAAAAAACGCTCATCAATTGACCTGCCATGCAGAGTTTTATTCCGCAGCATGTCAATTGTACTTGCGTAAACGCTGCATATTTGTTGTGGGCTTTCCCCATTGAATTCAATGGGGAGGTAATTCCCGCTGTTAGGGATCTGCCAGGTACTTAATCTAGGTATACTCCTGGGATTAATCAATCCACACCTGAGGCCAGACCTGTTCGACTGACACCATCTCCCACCAACCAGGGTGGCAGGCTCAGGAGTGGGAGAGCCTATCGCGGCCTGGTCTGTCGGAGTTAGCTCCGCCCCCTGTCCTTTATTACCTGCCCTGTTCTCTCCCTCAGTGCTTGTAATTCTTTTGGATTCCTGGCCCCACTGCTGCTTGCTCCAGCCTGCTTCTGCCGTGCTTCTGCCTTGCTGCAGTTCTGCTTGACCTGCTTGCTTTGCCCCTGGCTTACTTCTGTCTCCTTGCCCGCTTGGGTGTACTCACTTCGTCCTGGTCCTGACTGTCCGTTCGCCGCTCCGTTTCCTCGTGGCGTTCCGTGGCTACTGCCCCTTCCCTTGCATGTTCCCTGTTTGTTTTCCTGTGCACTTAGACAGAGTAGGGACCGCCGCCCAGTTGTACCTCGTCGCCTAGGGCGGGTCGTTGCAAGTAGGCAGGGACAGGGCGGTGGGTAGATTAGGGCTCACTTTCCCTTCACCTCCTTCCGGCCATTACACCCGCAGCAAATAGCAGTTGTGTTTTTTGCGGTGGGTTTGCAGCAATGGGATGAGACGTTTGTTGTGGTTCAGATAGCACTAGGTTTTCAGGCGGGTGCATGTGTAGGGGCCCAACCCAATAGAATATGAAGAAGGTACACTGCACACCAATGGGAGTAATATTCAAGAAAGATATTTATTATTTTACCAGTATTAGTGCAACGTTTCGGTCAATCCTTGACCTTCCTCAGGCACTATAAATTTATAAATGGATATACATTAAACTCCATGTGCATTAAATCATAATGTCAGTAATCGTAAGAAAAATAGCTTACATAAAGTGTAATTATACAATTTACAGCAATTCTCATTCGGAGAAGTGATATGCACTTTAAGTAACATGGGAGGTAAAAACAGATCTGTCTGTCACAATAAGCACAAAAAACAGCAATACATGTTAAAAGGTATGCGTAATACAGAGAAAGATACCAAGAACAGAAAAAAATGCAGAAAATGACATATCAAGTATGCAGTCGTGCTCAACCCGCCTCCATCTCTCTTACTCAGATTATTATCACATCTATGGGTAATTGTCTATCGAACATGTAATTAGAGCAGGAAATGACTATGTAAACATAGAGGGATGTGGCCATATGCAAATAGCTGAGATGCTGTGGAGTAAGGGGGGGTGCAAGCAGTTTCCTTAGATGCAGCAAGGGATCATGGGTATGGTGGGTTACAAGACCGGAAACAGCCAGGAACAGAAACAAGGTATGTAAACAAACAGAAAGAGAAGCAGTGAAGATTGAGATCAAACTGAAACTGGTTAGAATGTTAGTAGGGGGTTTTAGGGAAGGCAAAACAAAGCAAAGCTGGGGGGCACTTTTTAGAAAGGCCAGAAGATGGATACCAGATATCCAAAATGGACAACCACACATACAAGGTGGAGTCTACGAAAATGTAATCATTTAAACATATTCTAAACACTTTCACACATATTATACAAAAGAATAATGCCACTTTATATTGTACACATGAATAATGGTGTTATACATTCTGTACACAAGAATAATAGTGTCATATATACTGTGCACAGACAATGACATCATAAATACTGCACACACAGATGACACTAAATACTGTACATATAAATAATGCTGTCACATACTGTATATTACGAATTCAAAAATGAAAAAAACAGCAACACATTATAAAATGTCAATAAAATTGAAAACGTCACTCACAAGAGTGTGATTATGCATTCCATGAAATTACATGGGCAAGAATAGGTCGGACATTTACAAATAGTAACATAGTGAAATACATTTAAGGGGACAATATAACGTTACATATACTGTAATAGCAGACAAGTATATTGTCCCAAACCATTCTAAGCTAAGAAAACATAAAGTGCATACAGACCAGAATGGACACGCAGTCCATAGCTGGACAGTTACATCGCTGGAGCTATCCCAGGGAAGCTGCAGTGACCTAGCTTTACCGGGCCACTATAGCAGCCAGGGACACCGCTGCTTTGAAACCAGCTGGTGGCTCCGTCTACTCGAAAGGTGCTATAGAGCCGCTGTGTGGGTGTGAAGATCTCTGTCAATTCCAGAGGATCCCACAGAGATGACATTGCCTTACATCATGTGCAGAGTGGCTGGAGCCTGCGGGCAGGGCGGCCTCTACTGCATCGGAAAGCTCCAGTGATAACTGTCCATATATGAACAATTACGTCACTGGAGCTTCCCAAAGTATCCATTAAACATAGACTGGTGATGGATGCCTAATAGTGCCATCCGTCACCTATAGGCTATAATGGTATCTGTTTAATCCCTTCCCGATGTATGACATATACTTATATCATAGCCAGGTAGGGGGAGTATGGAGTGGGCTCACAGGTTGAGCTTGTTCCATAGAAAGCGGGAGTTGGCTGTATAATACAGCTGACACTTTAGTGTATCTAGCAGGATCCCGCTTGAGCATCATTTAAGCAGTTAGAAAGAGTGGGGTGGCCCCCGCTGACAGCCCATCGCCCCCGCTACACGATCGTGGGGAGTGGATGGTTGTCATGGCAGCCTGAGGGCCTAATGAAGTCCCCCAGGTCTGCAATGACCTGCCCTCCGGCAGGGCTTAATAGGAGACTAGTATACACAAAAAGTAGACAAAAAGGTCCGCTCACCACATTGCAGTCTGGTTACCACGTCCTGTATTTTATCGGTGTAAACGGACAGAAGTCTACGTAATAGGAGACTGTCAAGATCACGTAGTGTAGCGTGCAAGCGAGTTCGCGGGATTCAAGTTCCATAGGGGGACTAATAAAAATATAAAAAAATATTAAAATAAAGGTTTTTTTATGTGCAAAAAAATTAAATATTTAAACCCCTCCTTTTCCCTATTTACCCCATTTAAAAAAAAATAAAAAATAATAATAAACATATTCGGTATCGCTGTGTCCATAAAAGTCTGATCTATAACAATTTAACATTATTTAACCTGCACGGTGCCAGACTCGCTGTTTTTTGGTCACCTCATCTCCCACAAAAAATGGAATAAAGACTGATCAAAAACTTGCATGTAATGCAAAATGGTACCATTAAAAACTACAGCTCGTCCCGCAACAAATAATGTCCCCAAACTGCTCAATCGACTGAAAAACAAAAAGTTATGGCTCTAAGAATGTGTCGACACAAACCAAATTTTATTTTTAACAATTCGTGTTTTCCTTGTAGAAGTAGTAAAACAAAAAAAACTATATAAATGTGGTATCGCTGTAATCTAATTAAACCGCAAAATAAAGTCAACATGTCATTTTTACTGCATGGTGAACGCTGTAAAACCTAAACCCAAAAAACAATGGAGGAATCGCTTTTTTTTACCATTCCACCCCACAACCAATATTTTTCCAGTTTCCTAGTACATTATATGGTAGAACAAATAATGCCATGAAAAACTACAACTCGTCCAGCAAAAGTCAAGACTAAATATATTTATCAATGGAAAAATAAAAATGTTATGGCTTTTGGAAGGTGGGGAGGTAAAAATGAAAATGAAGAGCTGAAAAAGGTCTGTGGCTGTAGGGGTTAAACGGTACGTCATGAACATGGTCAGGAGAGTTGACTTATTCATTAGACAGCTACCATTAAAACCTAAGGGTGACGGATGCCACTTTTAGGCATCTGTCACAGCCTATGATTAATAGATACGTCGGGAGCTTTTTTTCTGATGTATACATTAGGCCGAGTTCACACGTAGCGTAAATACTGTGGATTTTCTGCAATGGATTTAATTGCGGAAAATCCGCAGCATAATACTGTACGAAAACCTATTCGTACAAAAAGGGGATGATCTTGTTTAATGAATGTAAAGAATCATAGCATCAGTGCTAAACACAAGATCTTACGTAAAACCAAGTATATCTTGGTGCATTGACCCTCAACAACTGATATAACACCTACAAAGAATGGGGTACAATTAACACAAAAAGTGAAGCAGAATAATCACAAACTTTATTGAGAAAAATGTAACAATGATAAAAAATGAGTCATGCAAAGCATGGATAAAAACGTTCAAAAATTACAGGGAATAAGGTACAAGGAAATGGGAACAGAGTATAATGACATGAACTCAGGTGGGGCAACAAGACTAGTTGGTAACGTGATCAGAGCAAAAATACAACATTGGTAATATATTGTAGTCAAATAGCATGTATTGATGCTGATATGTATATAGCGATTCTGTTGCCAAACACTCATCTACCATGAAACTGTTATGAGGATAAGAACAGATGGATACATGATACTTCAAGTGAATAAATCATGGAATAAGTAGATAGACATGACATACCCATAGTCAGTGGCGTAACTACCGCGGTAGCAGCAGTAGCGGCTGCTACGGGGCCCGGGGCTTGAGGGGGCCCGGTGGCGCCGCTAGCAGCCGTTATGGCTACTACAGCGGTAGCGTCGCTACTGTGGGGCCCGCGACGCCGAGCCTTACACAGGCCATCTCATGCCTGTAGGTGACGCTAGCACCGGAGGGGGCCCCAGTGCTAGCGGCAGCCAAATACATGTATTAGCACTGAATGGCCGGGCATGTTCCGTGCCTGACCATCCAGTGCCTTACAATGACACTGATTGGCTAGCGGCGCGATGACATCATCGCGCCGCTTCCATGCTTGGAAGGTGCTGATTGGCGGGGCAAGTCATTCTGCCCCGCCAATCAGCGTCATTGGAGGACGCTCGTTCAACTCCTGCAGACATGCTCAGAAGAGAGCATGTCTGCATCGCCAGTGAACAGCGTGGGAACCGGAGAATGTGAGTATGTCAAGTTTTTGTTTTTTTTCCCTCATAAAAATGTGAATGGCATTATCTATAGTGGGGGGGGGGGTCATCTTTATGTGGGCTATTATATATAGGGGGTCTATATGTGGGGCAGTAGCTACAGGGGGGTCTATATGTGGGGCAGTAGCTACAGGGGGGGTCTATATGTGGGGCAGTAGCTACAGGGGGGTCTATATGTGGGGCAGTAGCTACAGGGGGGGTCTATATGTGGGCCACTATATACAGGGGGGTCTATATGTGGGACACTATATACAGGGGTGGGTTACCTGTGGGGCACTAGCAACAGGGTGGCTATATGTAGTGCACAGTCTACAGGGGTGGGCTATATGTGGGACACTATATACAGGGGGAGCTATATGTGAGACACTATATACAGAGGTGGGCTATACGTGGAGCACTAACTATAGGGGAAGCTATATGTAGGGCAGCACCGTGGCTCAGTGGTTAGCACTATTGCCTTGCAGCTCTGGAGTCCATATGTGGGCACTATCTACAGGGGGCATGTTGTATGTTTGTGACAGTTATATTTAGATGTGTTGAGAATTTTAACTTCGTTTTATAGGTGCAGAAATGTTTTAAAAGTGAGAAGCTGAAGACATCTAAACGGAAAACTGCAGAAATGGGTCATGGCCGGGAGAAATCCATCATAGATGTCTGAACCGGAGGGAGAAGAAAAGAACTAGAATCTGAGACGTCACCGGTGAGTCACTTAATGTAAATGTTTATTCTGCCTCTAATCAGTAATGTAGTCACTGTATGATCTGCAGCGAGATGATGGTGATAGGATTTTTTTTGTGAAACCGCATCTCCCAGCATATCCTTATCATTGTTCAGGCCATGCTGGGAGCTGTAGTTTTACGCCGTACAAACTTATACGCAGTGGCGTAACTACCGCTATAGCAGCCGTAGCGACTTCTACAGGGCCTGCAGCATGAGGGGGCCCGTGCCACCCGCCGGCACGGCCCCCTCCCATGGCCGCAGGCTCCGCTAGCAGCCGCTATGGCTGCTACAGCGCGACACCACTGAAGGGGTTGTTCCTACATAAGACATGTATCCCCTATCCACAGGATAGGGGATACATGTGTGATCGCTGGCAGCGATGAGGAGAACGGGGGACCGAAAGTCCCCCCTAAGTTCTCCATGACAAACCTCGGACTTCCGGGGTCTGTGTCGGCAGCTCCGTAGAAATGAATGGAGCGCCGGTCGCGCTTGTGCGCATGCGTGACCAGCGCTCCTTTCATTTTTATTGAACTGCGCAGACGCCGGAAGTCCGAGGTTAGTCATGGAGAACTTCGGGGGACTTTTGGTCCCCCGTTCTCCTTATCGCTGCCAGTGATCACACATGTATCCCCTATCCTGTGGATAGGGGATGCATGTCTTTTGTAGGACAAACTATAGGACGTTTTTTTTTTTGGGGGGGGGCTATATAGCGTTATCTACAGGGGGGGCTGTATGGCGTTATCTACAGGGGGGCTGTATGGCGTTATCTACAGAGGGAGTCTGTATGGCGTTATCTACAGGGGGGCTGTATGGCGTTATCTGCAGGGGCTGTGTATGGTGCTATCTATAGGGGGCGCTGTGTGGTGGAATCTATAGGGAGGCACTATCTACAAGGGGGGGGTTGTGTGATACCCAGCAGAGGGGGGGCCCCAGTCAAAAGTTTGCTATGGGGCCCAGTCTTTCCTAGTTACGCCCCTGCCCATAGTGATGAAAAACCCTGTAATGAGAGACCGTCAGACCCGACGCGCGTTTCGGCGGGATGCCTTCATCCGGGGGTGGCGTCTCTCCAGCTGGTATCTCCCCTTATCTATAAACCCCTGCCCAATCATGTGCTAGTACACAAAGTAAACAAACAGCTTGTCATCGGCGTCATGCGACAGGTGTAGATGAGACCGCTTACGAACCTCTGACAGCACGTCATCAGAGTGGTAGCGGAGCAACGGCGTCTGACGCCGGGGTGCCGTGCCCACTCTGATACAGACACACCAATCCGAGGGAAGCAGAGGCCCATCCCCCTGACGTAAGCGCACAGCTCAAGCGCCAGTGCAGGTGATAGGATGTACAGAAAAGGCACATGATTGGATAGAGCGATAGAAGACGTCGAGACAACATAACATCGTAATGTAAATAACTACTGTGAATTCATTAAACTTTACGATAAAAAATCCATATGTATGTGTAAAAACATTTAATGCTATAGCCATTAAAGGTAGTGTAGCTTATATAGTGAAAATAAATCGATTGGAAGTCAATGTGTATATCTGTATGTTTATGTTAATGTGAAAGACGCAACAGTGTGAACAGGGATATACCCAAAGTGACAAGTAAACATTACAAGAAAAAGATATGCTGAAAATTAATGAATAAACAATAATCATAATGGATTGGAGAGTGATAATGTGTTTAATAAATAATGTACCATACAAAGACATTAATACTCATAAAATAAAAAAGAATGTATGAGGAAGGTGTGTGGTGCAGCATAGGAAAGAATATAATTGAAAAAAATGTGGAAAAAAAATATATATATAATATAATATATATGTATACATGTAAATATGTGTGTTTAAACAAAAAATATTAAGATTATTAATCAATAAAAAATTCATTGATTAGTAAAAGTTACATAAAGAGTGAGTTGTGAGTGAAAAATACAGTGATGAATAATATATCCAATGAATATAAAGTATATGTAATATATATATGTGTGTGTGTACATCACACTCAATAAACCCACATGCACAAAAATATACAAGTATTTACGGAGAGAGTAGTTTTATATACATTTGGATACAGTATATATACATACACAAATATAGATATATAAAAATACAAATGGATGATGTATATAATGATACAAAATAAAAAATAAAAATTACAATAAATAATCAAACAGTAGTATATTATTATTATACGAAAAAAGGAAGTTTCTTCGAATACTTTGTAATTTCCAAGTCTCAGTTTCCTCTAGCTATAAAGTACTTGATTGGTTCTATATGAAAGGGAAGAAAGTAATAAGTTAGATACACAATAACATAAATAGTTAAAAGATACTTAAAAAATGACCCGCTGGAGGTCAATGGTCAGAGAAACGGAGCAAAATTAAGATTTTCATTGAGACCCAAGGGGCGCATTGTTCTCAGAGTCCAGATCCATTTTGCCTCACACTTCGCCAGATTTTTTGCAACTTCACCTTTACGGATATTTTGTTTAATACAATCTATCCCTTTTATTTTCAATTTAGTAGAATCACAGGAATGGTGCGTTTTGAAATGTCTTGCAATGGGTTTTAACCCCTTCCCCCTGCTGGCATTCTGGGCCCTAATGTCCAAGCCATTTTTTAGATTTTTCCATTGTCACATTCGAAGAGCTGTAACTTTTTTATTTTTGCGTCGGCATAGCTGTATAAGGTCTTGTTTTTTGCGGGACGACTTGCAGTTTTTATTGGTACCATTTGAGAGTAGATGCGACTTTTTGATCACTTTCTATCACATTTTTTTTAAGTCAGGATTAACAGAAAACAGCAATTTTTCCATTGTTTTTTATTTTATTTTTTACGGCGTTCACAGTGCGGTTTAAATAATGTAACAGCTTTATAGTCGGGGTCGTTACGGACGCGGCGATACCAAATATGTGTAACTTTTTTGCTTTATTGTAGTTTTTTTTAATAGTAAAGCAGTTTGTAAGGGGAAAAGCTGGGTTTTTCATTTTTTTTTTTCACTTTTTTTTTTATTAACTTTATTAAACTTTTTTACTAGTCCCACTAGGGGACTTCCCTATCCTCCGATCGCTATTGTAATACACTGCAATACTTTTGTATTGCAGTGTATTACTGCCTGTCCGTTTAAAACGGACAGGCATCTGCTAGGTCATGCCTGCGGCATGATCTAGCAGGCATTCGCTGCAGGCAGACCTGGGGGTCTTTATTAGACCCCCAAAGCAGAAAATTACCACAGCACTGGACCACAAGTGGGTGCACGCCTCAATAGGACCGGATCCGTGGTCCCCAATATCAGATAGACAAAATAGACGAGGAGACAGCACTTCCAAAATATGTCAGCTTTTTAATCACCCGTGCGACGTTTCAGTCCAGCAGGAGAGAAAAGTCCTGCTGGACTGAAACGTCGCACGGGTGATTAAAAAGCTGACATATTTTGGAAGTGCTGTCTCCTCGTCTATTTTGTCTATCTTTTATTAGACCCCCGGCTGCCATAGAAGACACAGACACTCGGCGATTTTATCGCCGGGTGTCAGTGAGATGAGAGGGAGCTCCCTCCCTCTCTCCAAAACCATTCAGATGCGGTGCACGCTATTGTGCACCGCATCTGAAGGGTTAAACGGGTGAGATCGATACTAATATCGATCTCACCCGGCAGAGCAGGGACGCCCCCAGCCCTCAGCTGCTTCTGTTTACTTTATTCTACAGCAGCGACGTAGTTTGTCGGCGCTCTAGAATAAAGCCCACTAATGACTGCCGTAAAAAGACGTATCGGCGGTCATTAAGGGGTTAAGGTCTCAATCACCTCTATCTCTTTAGCCATTGTGATGTCGCGTATATGTTCCCTTACTCGTATTTTAAATTCTCTCGTAGTCAAACCAACGTAGATCTTAGGACAGGGGCATGTTGCATAGTAGACAACCGCTTTCGTGGAGCAGGTAATTGAGTGTGTAATATTATAAGAATATTTACCTGTCGAGTCGAAGAAGGATGTCGCTTGTTCAATGTTAGGGCAGGCGACACAGTGCCCGCATGCCTTACATCCCCATTTAGGGCCTTTAGTTCCGAACGGGAATCTGTAGTTCTTATTCTGATAATGGCTTCTCACCAGGTAATCTTTGAGATTCTTAGACCGTCTCGCTGTAACACAAGGGTATCTAGGAATATATTTTGCGATGGTCGAATCTGTGAGTAAGATAGGCCAGAATTGTTTTAAAATTCCTTTCATCTGATGCCAATGTGAATGGTATTCTGTAATGAATCTCACCTGTGTGTCGGATTTGTTTTTGGGTTTGGGGAACAACAGAGTTTCTCTGGGCGTGTTCTTAGCGCGATGGTAAGCCTTCTTTATTGAACGCTTACTGTATCCCCGTGCCAGGAAACGATTGGTGAGATCGTATGCCTGTTTTTCAAATCCGTCCAAGGAGGAACAGATCCGTCTGATTCGTAAGAATTGACCCGTTGGAACAGCCCGAACCGTCTGTACGGGATGAGAGGAGGAAGCAAGAAGAAGAGAATTAACTGCAGTGGCCTTACGAAAAACATCAGACTGGAGGAAACCATTTGAGTCTCTGGTTAGTTTAACATCCAAAAATTCCACCTGGTGTTTATCACAATGATATGTGAGTTTGATGTTCAATTTATTTTTATTCAAGTCCCCGATAAAGGTTTCAAATGACTCAGATGTACCCTTCCAGACGAGGAGGATGTCATCTATGTACCTGGCCCAAAAGATGACCCTGTCCATAGAGACATCCTGCCTCCCCTGGAAGAGGTCCCTCTCCCACAACCCCAGGAACAAATTGGCATATGACGGGGCACATGCTGCCCCCATCGCCGTGCCCTGGAGTTGTAGGTAGAAGTTCTCGTTGAAGATAAAAAAGTTATGCGTAAGAGCAAACTCCAATAGTTTGACTAAGAAACTAGAGAGGGCACTTTCCATATTCCCTGACGTCAAGAAGAAGGAGACCGCTTCCAAACCGTCAGAGTGTCGAATGCTGGTATATAGCGACTCCACGTCGCATGTGGCCAGCAGCATGTCTTCCTCCACACTGATACCATCTATTTTTTGCAATAGGTCCGCCGTATCTCGGACATAGGATGGTAATAGTTCTACAAGACTCTTTAGATGATGATCGATATATTTACATATCTTTTCAGTCAGGTTACCCCTACCTGAGATTATAGGTCTTCCCGGTGGGACTTTTGAGTCTTTATGGACCTTCGGGAGTAGGTAAAATGTGGATATCGTCGGTTCTGTTGGGATGAGTGTTTCGTAAAGTGCTTTAGTAATAATGTTATCAGAAACAGCTCTTGTCAGGATCTTATCTAGTTCTGTTCTGAAAGTGCAAAGGGGGTTAAATGTTAGTTTTTTATAACAATTTTTCTGATGCAATTGTCTATACGCCTCTGATTCGTACATTGTACATGGCCAAATTACAATATTACCGCCTTTGTCGGCTGCTTTGATTACAACGTCACTAAGTTTCTTTAATTTGTTTAGACTTTGGCGTTGCACTTTTGACAGATTATCATTGTTGATATTACTGGAGATTCTCTCAAATTCTTGGCTAACTGCCTTGACAAAAGAGTCCACTGCTGGACACATTGTCATTGCTGGAAAGCGTTTTGATTTAGTCCTTAAAGATAGGGGGATTGTACCTGTCGAGTCATATACTTGTTCATTTAGCAGTTCCTCTAAATCCCGTAGAGTCTGTTGTTCGGTATCGGTTGGAAAAATGTCATCGTGTTCGGATCTATGAAATAATTTTTTATATATTAAAGACCTACCAAATATATGCAGGTCCTTAACAGCAGAAAATGTATCAAACCTGGCGCATGGAGAGAAAGTCAAACCTTTTTCTAAAACCTCCATATCAGGAGTAGAAAAAATGTGCGTGGACAAATTAATTACCTTGAGAGGGTTCGGTATTTCATCCATCTCAGGTTTTCTTTTGTTGGCCGCTTGTCTATATGTTGCTTTTCTTTTCTGTCTAGTTCCGTATGGATGGTAAGGTCGTTGGTGTGACCTACCTTCTGATTCACTTTGAGATGATAAGGATGTTATGGATAAAGAGCGGTTGTTCTTTGCCAAATGGTGGCTCTTTCTCCATTTATATATTTTCTTCTGAGCGTAATCATTAGTGTCACGCGAGAACACTGTACACTGGAGGAACAGTTCGGTGAATGGGAGAAGGACATTAAAGAAATAAAGTCTAAAAATTTCTCGCGTGACACTAATGATTACGCTCAGAAGAAAATATATAAATGGAGAAAGAGCCACCATTTGGCACAGAACAACCGCTCTTTATCCATAACATCCTTATCATCTCAAAGTGAATCAGAAGGTAGGTCACACCAACGACCTTACCATCCATACGGAACTAGACAGAAAAGAAAAGCAACATATAGACAAGCGGCCAACGAAAGAAAACCTGAGATGGATGAAATACCGAACCCTCTCAAGGTAATTAATTTGTCCACGCACATTTTTTCTACTCCTGATATGGAGGTTTTAGAAAAAGGTTTGACTTTCTCTCCATGCGCCAGGTTTGATACATTTTCTGCTGTTAAGGACCTGCATATATTTGGTAGGTCTTTAATATATAAAAAATTATTTCATAGATCCGAACACGATGACATTTTTCCAACCGATACCGAACAACAGACTCTACGGGATTTAGAGGAACTGCTAAATGAACAAGTATATGACTCGACAGGTACAATCCCCCTATCTTTAAGGACTAAATCAAAACGCTTTCCAGCAATGACAATGTGTCCAGCAGTGGACTCTTTTGTCAAGGCAGTTAGCCAAGAATTTGAGAGAATCTCCAGTAATATCAACAATGATAATCTGTCAAAAGTGCAACGCCAAAGTCTAAACAAATTAAAGAAACTTAGTGACGTTGTAATCAAAGCAGCCGACAAAGGCGGTAATATTGTAATTTGGCCATGTACAATGTACGAATCAGAGGCGTATAGACAATTGCATCAGAAAAATTGTTACAAAAAACTAACATTTAACCCCCTTTGCACTTTCAGAACAGAACTAGATAAGATCCTGACAAGAGCTGTTTCTGATAACATTATTACTAAAGCACTTTACGAAACACTCATCCCAACAGAACCGACGATATCCACATTTTACCTACTCCCGAAGGTCCATAAAGACTCAAAAGTCCCACCGGGAAGACCTATAATCTCAGGTAGGGGTAACCTGACTGAAAAGATATGTAAATATATCGATCATCATCTAAAGAGTCTTGTAGAACTATTACCATCCTATGTCCGAGATACGGCGGACCTATTGCAAAAAATAGATGGTATCAGTGTGGAGGAAGACATGCTGCTGGCCACATCCGACGTGGAGTCGCTATATACCAGCATTCGACACTCTGACGGTTTGGAAGCGGTCTCCTTCTTCTTGACGTCAGGGAATATGGAAAGTGCCCTCTCTAGTTTCTTAGTCAAACTATTGGAGTTTGCTCTTACGCATAACTTTTTTATCTTCAACGAGAACTTCTACCTACAACTCCAGGGCACGGCGATGGGGGCAGCATGTGCCCCGTCATATGCCAATTTGTTCCTGGGGTTGTGGGAGAGGGACCTCTTCCAGGGGAGGCAGGATGTCTCTATGGACAGGGTCATCTTTTGGGCCAGGTACATAGATGACATCCTCCTCGTCTGGAAGGGTACATCTGAGTCATTTGAAACCTTTATCGGGGACTTGAATAAAAATAAATTGAACATCAAACTCACATATCATTGTGATAAACACCAGGTGGAATTTTTGGATGTTAAACTAACCAGAGACTCAAATGGTTTCCTCCAGTCTGATGTTTTTCGTAAGGCCACTGCAGTTAATTCTCTTCTTCTTGCTTCCTCCTCTCATCCCGTACAGACGGTTCGGGCTGTTCCAACGGGTCAATTCTTACGAATCAGACGGATCTGTTCCTCCTTGGACGGATTTGAAAAACAGGCATACGATCTCACCAATCGTTTCCTGGCACGGGGATACAGTAAGCGTTCAATAAAGAAGGCTTACCATCGCGCTAAGAACACGCCCAGAGAAACTCTGTTGTTCCCCAAACCCAAAAACAAATCCGACACACAGGTGAGATTCATTACAGAATACCATTCACATTGGCATCAGATGAAAGGAATTTTAAAACAATTCTGGCCTATCTTACTCACAGATTCGACCATCGCAAAATATATTCCTAGATACCCTTGTGTTACAGCGAGACGGTCTAAGAATCTCAAAGATTACCTGGTGAGAAGCCATTATCAGAATAAGAACTACAGATTCCCGTTCGGAACTAAAGGCCCTAAATGGGGATGTAAGGCATGCGGGCACTGTGTCGCCTGCCCTAACATTGAACAAGCGACATCCTTCTTCGACTCGACAGGTAAATATTCTTATAATATTACACACTCAATTACCTGCTCCACGAAAGCGGTTGTCTACTATGCAACATGCCCCTGTCCTAAGATCTACGTTGGTTTGACTACGAGAGAATTTAAAATACGAGTAAGGGAACATATACGCGACATCACAATGGCTAAAGAGATAGAGGTGATTGAGACCTTAAAACCCATTGCAAGACATTTCAAAACGCACCATTCCTGTGATTCTACTAAATTGAAAATAAAAGGGATAGATTGTATTAAACAAAATATCCGTAAAGGTGAAGTTGCAAAAAATCTGGCGAAGTGTGAGGCAAAATGGATCTGGACTCTGAGAACAATGCGCCCCTTGGGTCTCAATGAAAATCTTAATTTTGCTCCGTTTCTCTGACCATTGACCTCCAGCGGGTCATTTTTTAAGTATCTTTTAACTATTTATGTTATTGTGTATCTAACTTATTACTTTCTTCCCTTTCATATAGAACCAATCAAGTACTTTATAGCTAGAGGAAACTGAGACTTGGAAATTACAAAGTATTCGAAGAAACTTCCTTTTTTCGTATAATAATAATATACTACTGTTTGATTATTTATTGTAATTTTTATTTTTTATTTTGTATCATTATATACATCATCCATTTGTATTTTTATATATCTATATTTGTGTATGTATATATACTGTATCCAAATGTATATAAAACTACTCTCTCCGTAAATACTTGTATATTTTTGTGCATGTGGGTTTATTGAGTGTGATGTACACACACACATATATATATTACATATACTTTATATTCATTGGATATATTATTCATCACTGTATTTTTCACTCACAACTCACTCTTTATGTAACTTTTACTAATCAATGAATTTTTTATTGATTAATAATCTTAATATTTTTTGTTTAAACACACATATTTACATGTATACATATATATTATATTATATATATAGATTTTTTCCACATTTTTTTCAATTATATTCTTTCCTATGCTGCACCACACACCTTCCTCATACATTCTTTTTTATTTTATGAGTATTAATGTCTTTGTATGGTACATTATTTATTAAACACATTATCACTCTCCAATCCATTATGATTATTGTTTATTCATTAATTTTCAGCATATCTTTTTCTTGTAATGTTTACTTGTCACTTTGGGTATATCCCTGTTCACACTGTTGCGTCTTTCACATTAACATAAACATACAGATATACACATTGACTTCCAATCGATTTATTTTCACTATATAAGCTACACTACCTTTAATGGCTATAGCATTAAATGTTTTTACACATACATATGGATTTTTTATCGTAAAGTTTAATGAATTCACAGTAGTTATTTACATTACGATGTTATGTTGTCTCGACGTCTTCTATCGCTCTATCCAATCATGTGCCTTTTCTGTACATCCTATCACCTGCACTGGCGCTTGAGCTGTGCGCTTACGTCAGGGGGATGGGCCTCTGCTTCCCTCGGATTGGTGTGTCTGTATCAGAGTGGGCACGGCACCCCGGCGTCAGACGCCGTTGCTCCGCTACCACTCTGATGACGTGCTGTCAGAGGTTCGTAAGCGGTCTCATCTACACCTGTCGCATGACGCCGATGACAAGCTGTTTGTTTACTTTGTGTACTAGCACATGATTGGGCAGGGGTTTATAGATAAGGGGAGATACCAGCTGGAGAGACGCCACCCCCGGACGAAGGCATCCCGCCGAAACGCGCGTCGGGTCTGACGGTCTCTCATTACAGGGTTTTTCATCACTATGGGCAGGGGCGTAACTAGGAAAGACTGGGCCCCATAGCAAACTTTTGACTGGGGCCCCCCCTCTGCTGGGTATCACACAACCCCCCCCCCCTTGTAGATAGTGCCTCCCTATAGATTCCACCACACAGCGCCCCCCTATAGATAGCACCATACACAGCCCCTGCAGATAACGCCATACAGCCCCCCTGTAGATAACGCCATACAGACTCCCTCTGTAGATAACGCCATACAGCCCCCCTGTAGATAACGCCATACAGCCCCCCCTGTAGATAATGCTATATAGCCCCCCCCCCAAAAAAAAAACGTCCTATAGTTTGTCCTACAAAAGACATGCATCCCCTATCCACAGGATAGGGGATACATGTGTGATCACTGGCAGCGATAAGGAGAACGGGGGACCGAAAGTCCCCCGAAGTTCTCCATGACTAACCTCGGACTTCCGGCGTCTGCGCAGTTCAATAAAAATGAAAGGAGCGCTGGTCACGCATGCGCACAAGCGCGACCGGCGCTCCATTCATTTCTACGGAGCTGCCGACACAGACCCCGGAAGTCCGAGGTTTGTCATGGAGAACTTAGGGGGGACTTTCGGTCCCCCGTTCTCCTCATCGCTGCCAGCGATCACACATGTATCCCCTATCCTGTGGATAGGGGATACATGTCTTATGTAGGAACAACCCCTTCAGTGGTGTCGCGCTGTAGCAGCCATAGCGGCTGCTAGCGGAGCCTGCGGCCATGGGAGGGGGCCGTGCCGGCGGGTGGCACGGGCCCCCTCATGCTGCAGGCCCTGTAGAAGTCGCTACGGCTGCTATAGCGGTAGTTACGCCACTGCGTATAAGTTTGTACGGCGTAAAACTACAGCTCCCAGCATGGCCTGAACAATGATAAGGATATGCTGGGAGATGCGGTTTCACAAAAAAAATCCTATCACCATCATCTCGCTGCAGATCATACAGTGACTACATTACTGATTAGAGGCAGAATAAACATTTACATTAAGTGACTCACCGGTGACGTCTCAGATTCTAGTTCTTTTCTTCTCCCTCCGGTTCAGACATCTATGATGGATTTCTCCCGGCCATGACCCATTTCTGCAGTTTTCCGTTTAGATGTCTTCAGCTTCTCACTTTTAAAACATTTCTGCACCTATAAAACGAAGTTAAAATTCTCAACACATCTAAATATAACTGTCACAAACATACAACATGCCCCCTGTAGATAGTGCCCACATATGGACTCCAGAGCTGCAAGGCAATAGTGCTAACCACTGAGCCACGGTGCTGCCCTACATATAGCTTCCCCTATAGTTAGTGCTCCACGTATAGCCCACCTCTGTATATAGTGTCTCACATATAGCTCCCCCTGTATATAGTGTCCCACATATAGCCCACCCCTGTAGACTGTGCACTACATATAGCCACCCTGTTGCTAGTGCCCCACAGGTAACCCACCCCTGTATATAGTGTCCCACATATAGACCCCCCTGTATATAGTGGCCCACATATAGACCCCCCCTGTAGCTACTGCCCCACATATAGACCCCCCTGTAGCTACTGCCCCACATATAGACCCCCCCTGTAGCTACTGCCCCACATATAGACCCCCCTGTAGCTACTGCCCCACATATAGACCCCCTATATATAATAGCCCACATAAAGATGACCCCCCCCCCCACTATAGATAATGCCATTCACATTTTTATGAGGGAAAAAAAACAAAAACTTGACATACTCACATTCTCCGGTTCCCACGCTGTTCACTGGCGATGCAGACATGCTCTCTTCTGAGCATGTCTGCAGGAGTTGAACGAGCGTCCTCCAATGACGCTGATTGGCGGGGCAGAATGACTTGCCCCGCCAATCAGCACCTTCCAAGCATGGAAGCGGCGCGATGATGTCATCGCGCCGCTAGCCAATCAGTGTCATTGTAAGGCACTGGATGGTCAGGCACGGAACATGCCCGGCCATTCAGTGCTAATACATGTATTTGGCTGCCGCTAGCACTGGGGCCCCCTCCGGTGCTAGCGTCACCTACAGGCATGAGATGGCCTGTGTAAGGCTCGGCGTCGCGGGCCCCACAGTAGCGACGCTACCGCTGTAGTAGCCATAACGGCTGCTAGCGGCGCCACCGGGCCCCCTCAAGCCCCGGGCCCCGTAGCAGCCGCTACTGCTGCTACCGCGGTAGTTACGCCACTGACTATGGGTATGTCATGTCTATCTACTTATTCCATGATTTATTCACTTGAAGTATCATGTATCCATCTGTTCTTATCCTCATAACAGTTTCATGGTAGATGAGTGTTTGGCAACAGAATCGCTATATACATATCAGCATCAATACATGCTATTTGACTACAATATATTACCAATGTTGTATTTTTGCTCTGATCACGTTACCAACTAGTCTTGTTGCCCCACCTGAGTTCATGTCATTATACTCTGTTCCCATTTCCTTGTACCTTATTCCCTGTAATTTTTGAACGTTTTTATCCATGCTTTGCATGACTCATTTTTTATCATTGTTACATTTTTCTCAATAAAGTTTGTGATTATTCTGCTTCACTTTTTGTGTTAATTGTACCCCATTCTTTGTAGGTGTTATAGCATAATACTGTAGCAGCAAAGTTGATGAGATTCAAATAATTTTTGACACACGCCACGTAAAGAAAAACCCTCAAAAAACGTTCATAAATTGACCTGCAGTGAGTTTTTTTTAATCCGTAGCATGTACATTTATGTTGCAGAATCGATGTTTCTCTGTAGTGGGTTTTCCTCATTGAATTCAATGGGAAGGTAAAACCCGCAACAAATAGCAGATGTTGCGATTTTTGCGGATGAAAAGCGGTCATATGGGATGAAACGTCACCCCAGGAGGCCAGTCTGCAGGACATCAGAGGGACGTGTTGCCATGGTAATGGCTGTGTAAGTAAGAACAGGGGTTTTTTTTTCCTAGCGCTGCATTCCCTCAGCGGAAATTCTACCAGAAAAATTGCACCACAGTGTGGTGTAGTTTTTGGATGGAATGTGCTGCGGGTTCTAGGTCAGATACACTGCATAGTTTTATGCCACGTATCCGACCTGTGTGAAACCGGCCTAAATGTAGGCAAAAAACATGATGTGCACAGGGCCTAAATAATACGGTCTGTAAAATCTACCAGTGCTGCCCCACCCCCATGGACCAAACAGAGAACTTCTTAATGCTTGGTTGGTGGGCGGGCTCTTTTCTACAAAAACAGCCAAACTAATCAATCTTCTCCACAATGCCGTATTTTACATAGTTACATAGTTACATAGTTAGTACGGCTGAAAAAAGACACATGTCCATCAAGTTCAACCAAGGGATGGGAAAACGGAAGGTAAAAATTTCTACACATAGGAGCTAATATTTTTTTGTTCTAAGAAATTATCTAAGCCTTTTTCAAAGCCATCTACTGTCCCTGCAGTGACCAGCTCCTGCAGTAGACTATTCCATAAATTCACAGTTCTCACAGTAAAGAAGGTTTATCGCCTCTGCAGGGTGAACCTTTTTTTTCTCCAGACGGAGGGAGTGCCCCCTTGTTTATTGAGGGGGTTTTACATGGAACAGGATTTCACCAAATTTATGGTATGTGCCATTAATATATTTTAAAAAATTAATCATGTCCCCCATTTGTCGTCTTTTTTCTAGGCTAAATAGGTTTAATTCTTTTCATCTTTCCTCATAACTTAGATTCTCCATGCCCCGTATTAGCTTTGTTGCTCTTCTTTGTATTTTTTCCAACTCCAGGGCATCCTTTCTATGAACTGAAACCCAGAACTGAACTGCATATTCTAGATGAGGCCTCACTAATGCTTTGTAAAGTGGTAATATTATATCCCTGTCCCGCGAGTCCATGCCCCTTTTAATACACGACAATATCCTGCTGGCCTTTGAAGCAGCTGATTGACATTGCATGCTGTTATTTAGTTTATGATTTACAAGTACACCCAGATCCTTCTCAACAAGTGAATACCGCAGTGTAGCTACCCCGAGGACATATGATGCATGGAGGTTGTTGGTACCCAGATGCATAACTTTACATTTATCCACATTAAACTTAATTTGCCAACTGGATACCCAAACACTTAGTTTGTTTAAATCCGCTTGCAATTCGCGAACATCTTCCATAGACTGAACTATATTACATAGCTTGGTGTCATCTGCAAAAATAGAAATAGTGCTATTAACCGCTTCCCGACCGCCCACAGTAAATTCACGTTGGCACTTGCTGGGCTCTGTGAAGCGCCAACGTGAATTCACGGTGGCTGTTAAAAGCGCGATCCGGGTGTCTCAGAGTAGCACTGACACCCGGATCGCGCTGTTATCTCCTGCCTCTGGTCCCGGAGACATGATCGGGACCTAATTGGTTCAGGTCCCAGTTATGTGATCGCAGGGAAAGTTTGTTGTAGCAACGAACTGGAAAATTTGTTACTACAACAAACTTGCCCTGGGACCGATTGCGGGTGCTGCAGTCGGTTATAAGGCAAAACCGTAGGCCATACAACAGCCTCTGGGTTTGCCATGCACGGCAGCCTATGAGAACCAGCCGGATGCCGGTCCTCATAAGCTTCCTGTCAGTGTCACTCTCAGCGTCACACTGATAGTTTAGAATATGTTACACTACCTAGGTAGTGTAATGTATTATAGCAGCGATCAGTGCTGCAGGTCTTCAAGTAAAGCAAGAAAAGAATAAAAAAAAAAAAGTTATAAAAATGTTTTATAAAAGTGTAAAAACAAGTTATAAGTTACAAAAACAAAAAATGCTTTTTTCCCCTATAATAAGTCTTTTATTATAGGAAAGAAATGAAAATGTTAAAAAAAATGTACACATATTTGGTATCACCGCGTTCATAACGACCCAAACTATAAAACTATAATATTATTTTTGCAACGCGGTGAACACCGCAAAAAGAATAATTAAAAAACAATGTCAGAATCACTATTTTTTTGGTCATCAACCCTCCAAAAATATAGAATAAAAAGTGATCAAAAAGTCACATGTACCCCAAAATAGTACCAATAAAAACTACAACCCGTCCCGCAAAAAACAAGCCCTTCCACAGCTTTTTTGACTGAAAAATAAAAAGTTATGGCTCTCAGAATATGGTGACACAAAAAATTAATAATTTTATCGAAAAGTGATTTTATTGCGCAAACGCCACAAAACATAAAAAAACGATATACATATGGTATCTCCGTAATCGTATCGACCCGCAGAATAAAGTAAAATGTCATTTATAGTGCACGGTGAACACTGTAATAAAAAAAAGACAAATAACATTGTCAGAATTTATGTTTTTTTGTCACTTTGCTTGCCAAAAAAATCTAATAAAAAGTGATAAAAAAAAAATCACATGTACCCTAAAATGGTACCAATGAAAACTACAGATTGTTCCGCAACAAATAAGCCCTCACGCAGCTCTAGTTGAGAAAAAATAAAAAAAGTTCTGGCTCTCTGAATATAGCGACAGAAATTGTGCAGTGTACAAAAGCCGATAAGATCGGGCGCCATTTATCAGTACGATATCGGCCACATATCTGCGGATTATTATTTATTTACCGAATTATTATACCCTCTTATTATGTCCTGATGTACTCTGCCCAGTTTACACATAGCCCCACATTATTAACTAAAATACCAGCAAAACCCCAAACAGAACAGTTACCAAGCAAAATCTGCTCTCCAAAAGCCAAATGGCGCTCCCTCCCTTCTGAGCCCCACAGCGTGCCAAACACCAGCTTACGTCCACATATATGATATTTTATATCCGGGAAAACACGCTCAACATTGTATGAGGTATTTGTCTTCAGTGGCACAAACTGGGCACAACATATTGTGCATTAAAATGGCATATCAGTGGAAAATTTTAATTTTCACTTTGCACCATCCGCTGCACATTAACGCCTTCGCGCACCAAGACTTAATAGCATGTCGTGGTGCGGGGGGTTATATATGGAGCGGGCTCATGCGCTGTGCCCGCTCCATATTCTGCAGGTGTCAGCTGTGTATTACAGCTGACACCCGGGACTAATTGACAGGAACAGTGATCGCACTGTTACAGGAGTCTGTAAAAATTATATTATACTTCAATACATTAGTATTTCAGTGTATTGTACCAGCAACATAATGATCGCTAGTTCCAGTCCCCTAAAGGGACTTTTGGGAGGTTTCCACAGTTTTGGTTCCTCAGGGGCTTTGCAAATGCGACATGACACCCGAAAACCATTGCAGCTAAATTTGAGCTCCAAAAGCCAAATATTGTTCCTTCCCTTCTGAGTCTTGCCGTGGGTCCAAACAGCAGTTTATTACCACATATGGCGTATTGCGGTAATCAGGACAAATTGCTTTACAAATTTTGGGGTCATTTTTCTCCTTTATTCATTGTAAAAATTAAACATTTCTATGTTTTTTCATTTTCACGGCCTAATTCCACTAAATTCAGCAAAAAAACCTCTGGGGTCAAAATGCTAACTATACCACTAGAAAAATTATTTGAGGGGTGTAGTCTTCAAAATGGGGTCACTTTTGGGGGGTTTCCACTGTTTTGCTCTCTCCGGGGCGTTGCAATCACGACATGGCACTGAAAACCAATCCAGCAAAATCTGCGCTTCAAAATCCAAATGGCGCTCTTACCCTTCTGAGCTCTGCCGTGGGTCCAAACAGCAGTTTAGTATCACATATGGGGTATTGCCGTAATCAGGAGAAGTAGCTTTACAAGTTTTGGGGTGCTTTTTATTTTTTATTCTTTGCAAATATTGTTTTATTATATATATTTTTTTCAGAAAAAAGTAGATTTTCACTTTCACAGGCAAACTCCAATAAATATAGCAAAAGACCCGTGAGATAAAGATGCTAACTGTACCCCTAGATAAATTCCTTGAGGTGTGTAGTTTCCAAAACCATGTCACTTTTGGGGGATTTCGACTGTTTTGGCACTACAAGACCTCTTCAAACCTGACATGGTGCCTAAAATATATTCTAGAAAAAGGAGACCCCAAAATCCTCTAGGTGCTCTTTTGCTTCTGAGGCCTGTATTTCAGTCCATTATCACACTAGAGCCACATGTGGGATATTTAAAAAAAACTGCAGAATCTGGGCAATAAATATTGAGTTGCATTTTTCTGGTGAAACTTTCTGTGTTACAGAAAAAAATGTATTACACATTAATTTTAGTAAAAAAAATAAAATTTGTCAATTTCACCCCTACTTTGCTTTAATTCCTGTGAAGCGCCTAAAGGGTTAAGAAACTTTCTGAATGCTGTTTTGAATACTTTGAGGGGTGCAGTTTTTAATATGGGGTGATTTATGGGGTCTATCTAGTACATAAGGCCCTCAAAGTCGATTCAGAACTGAAATGGTCCCTGTAAAAATAGCCTTTTGAAATTTTCTTGAAAATGTGAGAAATTGCTGCTAAAGTTCTAAGCCTTGTAACATCCTAGAAAAATAAAATAATGTTAAAAAAACTATGCAAATATAAAGTAGACATATGGAATATGTGAAATAGTAACTATTTTGTGTGGTATTACTATATGTTTTACAAGCAGATACATTTAAAATTAGAAAAATCATAATTTTTGCAAATTTTCTCTAAATTTTGGTGTTTTTCACAAATAAGCAATGAATTTATTGACCAAATTTTTCCACTAACATAAAGTACAATATGTCACGAGAAAACAATCTCAGAATCGCTTGGATAGGCAAAAGCATTCCAGAGTTATTACCACATAAATTGACACGTCAGATTTGAAAAAATGGGGCTGGTCCTGAAGGCCAAAATGAGCTCGGTCCTGAAAGGGTTAATCCCATCCTCTATATCCTTAATAAATAAGTTGAATAATAGTGGTCCCAGCACTGAACCCTGGGGTACACCACTTATAACCCGGGACCATTCAAAATAAGAATCATTGACCACAACTCTCTGGATACGGTCCTTGAGCCAATTCTCAATCCAATTACAAACTGTATTTTGTAAACCTATAGTCCTTAATTTACCCAACAGACGTCTATGAGGGACAGTGTCAAATGCCTTTGCAATGTCCAAAAACACTATATCCACAGCGGCCCCTCTGTCTAGGCTTCTGCTCACCTCTTCATAAAAATAGATCAGGTTAGTTTGACAACTTCTGTCCTTAGTAAAACCGTGCTGGCTGTCACTTATAATACTATACTTTTGTCACATAATCCTGTATATATATCCTGTAAATAGTCCCTCAATAGCCCCTCAAACCTTTTCCCCACATTGGATGTTAAGCTTACTGGTCTATAATTACCCGGGGAAGACCTAGAGCCCTTTTTGAAAATAGGCACCACATTTGCCCTGCGCCGGTCCCTTGGCACTATACCAGTCACTAGAGAATCTCTAAATATTATGAAAAGGGGGACAGAAATAACTGAACTAAGCTCTCTAAGAATTCTAGGGTGTAACGCATCTGGTCCCGGGGCCTTGTGCACATTTATTTTATTTTATTTAGCTTGGACCATATCTACATTCATCCAATTCAGTATATCAACTGATATATTAATAGCACTGGCACCGGCTACATAAGCTGCTTTTTCTTCTGTTGTATATACAGAGCTAAATAACCCATTTAGTAACTCTGCCTTCTCTTGATCCCCTGTGACCAACTCCCCATTACCACTATCTAGGGGTCCTACATGTTCAGACCTTGGCTTTTTTGCATTTATATACTTGAAGAATTTTTTGGGATTTGTTTTACTGTCCTTGGCCACCTGCCTTTCATTTTGTATTTTTGCTAATTTTATGACATTGTTACAGATTTTATTACGCTCTTTATAATTTAAAAAGGCTACAGCTGTACCCTCAGATTTGTATTTTTTAAATGCCCTTTTTTTGTCATGTATTGCCCTTTTTTCAGAAGGTGTAAGCCATGTGGGATTTCATTTTAGTAGTTTATACTTGTTACCTATAGGAATAAATTTTGCACTATAATTACCCAAAGTAGATTTGAAAATCTTTCATTTATCATTTGTCCCATTTTTTAACATTAGTACTTCCCAGTCTATATCTTGAATTGCAGCCCTCATCATGGGGAAACTGGCTTTCTTAAAATTAAGCATTTTTGCCCTCCCGGCCTGTGTTTGTTTTTTACAGTATAGGTAAAATGTAACTATATTGTGATCACTGTTACCGAGGTTTTCACGAACATTGACATATCTCTGAGTGTCTTATCAGCGGGACATACAGTTAGGTCTTAGAATTATTTGGACAGTGACACAAGTTTTGGCATTTTAGCTGTTTACTTAAACGTATTGAATATACAGTTATATAATCAATATGGGCTTAAAGGAAGGGTAAATATTTTTTAGATCAATTTGCTTTTAGTGTTTTATTTAAAAAATATGTATTTATTTGTGTGTTTGTGTTTAACTTTTTTTTTTTCAAACTTTTTCTTCACTATGGGGGCTGCCATTTTTTTTTTCATCTCTGTATGTGTCGTATGTTGATTAACTATGGGGGCTGCTATTTTTTTTTTCATCTCTGTATGTGTCGTATGTCGATTAACGACACATACAGAGATGGAATACGGCACATACATCCCCATAGAGAATGCGAACGGGAGCCGTTCGCATTCACTATGGTGTACGCCGTCTGCGTGGGAGCGGCGCATGCGCTGCTCCCACACAGTCCAAATGGAAGGTCTTCGGCCGAGCGATATCCGGCGCCATTTTCTTGTGGACCGCAAGCCGCGTCCGGACAGTAAGATGACTACTTCCGGTCGCGGCTTCCGGACATGTGTTCTGAAGCAAGCACTAGGAGCGGAGGGAGCAGAGGGAGCGTACGGACCGGAGGGAGCGGCGGCGGCAGGAGCAGGTAAGTTATGTCTGAGTATGTTCGTGTTTTAGTGTGTGATTACCACTGTATGTAAGCCTACTACACTGTGTATTTGCTCAAAAAATGGCGGCACACAGTGTAGGAGGCTTGAACATTCAATCCCATCCTTTCTCCTGGCACTAGCCAGGATAAGGGAGGGGGGATTCTGTGAGCTCACTAGAGCGTGTGTGTTTACACCAAATTTTCAGCATAAAGCAATGTGGTTGCTTTACCACATGCCAATGCTGAAATTTTGGGAATTGCTACCTCTAGTGACCAGCACAGGGAAATGTTATAAGAATCTATATTAGAATCTAATTTATAATATTTCCTGACTTGTGAAAAAATTTTAAAAAAATTATAACAATGCCTAATCATGTATACACTAACTGTTTAACTAAGAAAGAAAAAAAAAATTCTAGCGACACATTCCCTTTAATGTGCTGGCTATCAGCTTTAATTTGAGGGTATTAACATCCTAATTTGAGTAAAGCTTAGTAATTACAGCTCTTTAATATATGGCTGCCTCTTTTTCAAGGGACCAAAGGTAATTGGACAAATATCTCAAAAGCTATTTAATGGGCTGCATGGGCTATTCCCTCATTAATCCACCATCAATTAAGCAGGTAAAAGGTCTGGAGTTGATTCCAGGTGTGGCATTTGGAAGCTGTTGCTGTTAACCTACAACAAGAGGTGGAAGGGGGCTCAGTGCAAGTGAAACAGACCATCGTTAGGCTATGAAATATGAAGAAATCCATTAGAGAGATAGCCCAAATGTTAGGCGCGGCCGAATCAACAGTTTGGTACATTCCTGAAGAAAAAAAAAAAGAGCGCACTGGTGATCTCCTGAACTCCAAAAGGCCTGGACGTCCACGGAAGACAACAGTAGTGGATGATCGCAGAATCTTTTCCATTGGGAAGAAAAACCCCTTCACAACACCTACCCAAGTGAAGCACACTCTCCTGGAAGTAGGTGTATTAGTATCTAAGTCTAGCATAAAGAGAAGACTTCATGTGTAATGTCAGGATAGGGAGACAGACAGGTGAGCCCTAATCTACCCGCCACTCAGTCCCTGCCTACTTGTACAGCCCGTCCCAGGCGACGGCGTACAACTGGGTGACGGTCCCTACGCACAATAGGTGAACGACAGACAAACAAGACAAGGGAACACAAAAGCAAAGGAATGTGGGGAAGTTGCCCACGGCAACACCGTGAGCAACAGAGTAGTGGACGAGCCGAGTCAAACCAGGAGTGTACGTGGTAACAAATGCAGAGCAGGAGAATAGTCAGTCAAGCCAGGGTCAATATGAAGCAGAGGTCAATGGTAACAGCAGGAACAGCAGAGCCAGGAAGAGAGAATCACAGGCAAAGGACAAGCAGCAAATGAAGGTATAAGTGGACCAAGGGCGGGAGCTAGAACCGTCTGGCCAGGCTGCGATAGGGTCTCCCACTCCTCAGCCTACCAGCCTGAGTGGTAGCAGATCGAGTCACTCTAGCAGACCTAGGAACAGATGCAGGCTGATTAACCACGGGCGTCGACACAGAAGCTGTGTCAGGCAAATCCTTCACAGTACCCCCCTTTTATGAGGGGCCACTGGACCCTTCCTAGGTGGACCTGGCTTGTTGGGGAACCAAAGATGGAACTTCCTGAGCAATAACCCGGCGTGAACATCCCGGGCGGGTACCCAAGTCCTCTCCTCAGGCCCGTATCCTCTCCAATGGACCAGGTACTGGAGGGAGCCTTGGACCATCCTGCTGTCCACAATCTTGGCCACCTCGAATTTTACCCCTTCAGGGGTAAGAACAGGGACTGGAGGTTTCCTCGAGGTAGCCAAGGACGGCGCGCAGCGTTAAAGGAGGGAGGCATGGAACACGTTGTGTATTTGAAAAGACGGGGGTAACTCCAGCCGGAAGGAGACAGGGTTAAGGACCTCAATGACCTTGTACGGCCCTATATATCGGGGAGCAAATTTTTTGGACGGGCGTAAATTTTTTGAAGACAGCCACCCCCGATCCCCGACAACAAACAAAGGGTTAGCAGAACGTCTTTTATCTGCCTGCGACTTTTGTATGCTCAGGGACGCCTCAAGGTTCTTCTCAACATGGGCCCAGACCGTGCACAGTTCCGGATGAATGACATCTACCTCGGGATTGTTGGAACCACCAGGTGAAACGGAGGAGAACCGTGGATTAAATCCAAAATTACAGAAAAAGGGGGAGACCCCTGACGAGTTACTGACCCGGTTATTGAGGGAAAATTCGGCGAGGGGAATGAAGGAGACCCAATCATCTTGGCAGTCAGAGATAAAGCACCTTAAATATTGTTCTAGAGACTGATTAGTCCTCGTAGTTTGGCCATTAGTTTCAGGATGGAAGGCTGTGGAGAAGGACAGATCAATCTCCAACTTCTTACAGAAAGCCCTCCAAAACAATGAAACAAACTGTACCCCTCTGTCAGAAACAATATTGACAGGAACCCCATGGAGACGCAGGATGTGTTTGAAGAACCAGGTAGCTAACGTCTTGGCATTGGGTAGTTTCTTGAGGGGCACAAAGTGGCACATCTTACTGAAGCGGTCTACTACAACCCACACTACCGACTTGCCTTGAGATGGAGGCAAATCGGTGATAAAATCCATGGAGATATGGGTCCAAGGTCTGTAGGGAATGGGCAAAGAACATAGTAAGCCTGCTGGTCGGGACCTGGGAGTCTTTGACCTAGCACAAGTTTCACAGGCGGCGACGTAGGCCTTAACGTCTTTAAGCAACCCAGGCCACCAATAGGTTCTAGAAAAAACAGATTCTTGTGGTCGGTAAGGACCGTTACCTGGTGCCTAGCCCCCTCCAGGAAGTGGCGCCACTCTTTAAATGCCCATTTAATGGCTAAGAGTTTGCGGTTGCCAACGTCGTAGTTACTCTCAGTGGGGGAGAACTTCCTGGAGAAGTAGGCACAGGGACGGATATGGGTGAGAGACCTAGTACCCTGGGACAAGACAGCACCCCTCCCACCTCGGAGTCGTCAACCTCCACGATGAATGGCTCCATCTGGTTAGGCTGAATCAGCACTGGGGCAGAGATAAAGCACCTCTAAAGGACCTCAAAAGCCTGAACCGCCTCCGGGGGCCAGTGGAGGAGATCAGCACCTTTGCGAGTAAGGTCCGTAAGAGGCTTAGCGATGACCGAGAAGTTAGCAATAAATCTCCTATAATAATTAGCAAACCCCAGAAGCACTGTAAAGCCTTCAGGGAGGCAGGTCGGACCCATTCAGCCACAGCCTGAACCTTGGCAGGGTCCATGCAGAATTCGTTAGGAGTGAGGATTTGACCCAAAAATGGTATCTCCTGCACCCCAAACACACATTTTTCGGTTTTAGCAAAGAGTTTGTTTTCCGAAAGGGCCTGGAGCCCCTTCCTGAAATGCTCAATGTGGGAGGACCAGTCCTTGGAAAACACAAGTATATCATCAAGGTACACTACAAGAAATACCCCAAGGTAGTCTCTTAAAATCTCATTTATGAAATTCTGGAAGAACGCGGGAGCATTACACAACCCAAAGGGCATGACGAGGTATTCGAAATGACCGTCGGGCGTATTAAACGCAGTTTTCCACTCATCCCCTTCTCTGATTTGGATAAGGTTGTAAGCCCCCCAAAGATCAAACTTAGAGAACCATTGGGCCCCTAGAACCTGATTGAAGAGATCAGGAATCAGAGGAAGGGGATACTGGTTCCTTACAGTGACCTTATTCAAGTTTCGGTAATCGATGCACAGCCTAAGACCACCACCCTTCTTCCCTACGAAGAAGAAGCCAGCACCTACTGGAGAAGTAGAGGGACGAATGTAACCCTTGGCCAGGCTTTCCTGGATATATTCTCTCATGGCTTCACTTTCGGGACAAAAGAGATTAAATATCCTACCTTTAGGGAGCTTAGCTCCTGGTACCAAATCGATTGCGCAATCGTACTCTCTATGAGGAGGTAACTCTTCAGAAGCTTTTTTAGAAAAAACATCAGCGAAATCCTGAATAAACTCAGGTAGAGTGTTCAACTCCTCAGCGAGAGAAAGCAAATTAATAGAAAAACAGGACGTCATGCATTCATTACCCCATTTAGTAAGATCCCCGGTATTCCAGTTAAACGTGGGATTATGCATCTGCAACCAAGGAAGGCCTAAAACCAAATCGGATGATAATCCCTGCATCACCAACACCGAACTTTTCTCCGAATGAATGGAGCCCACAATGAGTTAAAAAACAGGGGTATGCTGCGTAAAATAACCATTAGCAAGTGGGGTGGAGTTGATACCCACTACTGGGACAGGTTTAGGCAAATCAATCAATGGCATGGCTAGAGACATAGCAAATTCCACAGACATAATATTAGCAGAAGACCCTGAATCCACGAAGGCACTGCCGGTGGTAGAAAAGAGACCTGAAAGGGAAGCAAGATCTTATTAGGTTTCATGTATACGGGAAATACCTGTGCGCCCAAGCGACCTCCCTGATGGTCACTTAGGCGCGGAAGTTTTCCGGCTGCTTATTCTTACGTCTAGGAGAGTCGTTCACTTGATGCTTGCCATACCCACAGTAGAAACAGAGACCATTCTTCCTGCGGAACTCTCTACGTTGTTGGGGAGACACGGAGGCCCCGAGTTGCATTGGTTCATCCGAGTTTTCCGTGGAAGAACGAAGCAACGGAGCCTCGGGGGCCATCATAGGGGAGCCAGAGGAGAATGCACAAAAACGTTCAAGTCGTCGTTCCCTGAGACGTCGGTCAAGACGTACCGATAAAGCCATAAGCTGATCGAGAGAGTCAGAAGAGGGATAACTAACTAACAGGTCTTTCAGAGCGTTCGACAGACCCAATCTAAACTGGCACCTCAAGGCAGGGTCATTCCACCGAGAAGCTACACACCACTTTCTAAAGTCAGAACAGTACTCCTCAACGGGTCTCTTACCCTGACGTGAGGTCACCAGCTGACTCTCGGCAAAGGCAGTCTTGTCAGTCTCGTCAAAGATGAGTCCGAGAGCCGAAAAAAAAGGTCAACAGAAGAGAGTTCAGGGGCGTCAGGGGCCAAGGAGAAGGCCCATTCCTGGGGGCAGTCCTGGAGCCGGGACACAATTATACCCACTCGCCTGCTCTCAGAACCTGAGGAGTGGGGCCTTAGGCAACTTGAGGTGGGGTTCAAGAGGTGGGGTGGAGGGCACTACCTGGGTAGCATCATGCTGGTTGCACCTCTGAGCCAGGTCTTGGACCTGTAGGGAGAGACCCTGCATTTGCTGAGCCAGGGCCTCAAGGGGGTCCATAGTGTATCAGGGAACAGGGTAGAAAAGGTATATGGGCCTGTGATTATGTAATGTCAGGATAGGGAGACAGACAGGTGAGCCCTAATCTACCCGCCACTCAGTCCCTGCCTACTTGTACAGCCCGTCCTAGGCGACGGCGTACAACTGGGCGACGGTCCCTACGCTCAATAGGTGCACGACAGACAAACAAGACAAGGGAACACAAAAGCAAAGGAATGTGGGGCAGTTGCCTACGGCAACACCGTGAGCAACAGAGTAGTGGACGAGCCGAGTCAAACCAGGAGTGTACGTGGTAACAAATGCAAAGGAGGAGAATAGTCAGTCAAGCCAGGGTCAATATGAAGCAGAGGTCAATGGTAACAGCAGGAACAGCAGAGCCAGGAAGAGAGAATCACAGGCAAAGGACAAGCAGCAAATGAAGGTATAAGTGGACCAAGGGCGGGAGCTAGAACCATCTGGCCAGGCTGCAATAGGCTCTCCCACTCCTCAGCTTACCAGCCTGAGTGGTAGCAGATCGAGTCACTCTAGCAGACCTAGGAACAGATGCAGGCTGATTAACCACGGGCGTCGACACAGAAGTTGTGTCAGGCAAATCCTTCACATCATGAGAGCAAATACAGAGGGTTCACCACAAGGTGCAAACCATTAATCAGCCCAAAAATAGAAATGCCAGATTAGACTTTGCCAAACAACATCTAAAGAAGCCAGCCCAGTTCTGGAACAGCATTCTTTGGACAGATGAAAGTAGGATCAACCTGTACCCGGATGATGGGAGGAAGAAAGTATGGAGAAGGCTTGGAACGGCTCATGATCCAAAAGCACACCACATCCTCTGTAAAGCATGGTGGAGGCAGTATGATAGCATGGGCATACATGGCTGCCAAAGGAACAGGGTCACTAGTGTTTATTGATGATGTGACTGAAGACAGAAGCAGCCGGATCAATTCTGAAGTGTTCAGGGATATCCTTTCTGCTCAGATTCAACCAAATGCAGCAAGGTTTATTGGACGTTGCTTCACAGTACAGATGGACAATGACCCAAAACATACTGCGAAAGCAACCCAGGAGTTTAAGGCAAAGAAGTGGAATATTCTGCAATGGCCAAGTCAATCACCAGATCTCAACCCGATTGATCACGCATTTCACTTGCTTAAGACAAAACTTAAGACAGAAAGACCCACAAACAAGCAACAACTGTAGACAGCTGCAGTAAAGGCCTGGCACAGCATCACAAAGGAGGAAACACAGCGTTTGGTGATGTCCATGGGTTCCACACTTCAGGCAGTCATTGCCTGCAAAGGATTCTCTACAAAGTATTAAAAAACACCATTTTATTTATGGTAATGTTAATTTGTCTAATTACTTTTGAGCCCCTGAAATGAGGAGGCTGTGTAGAAAAATGGTTGCAATTCCTAAATGTTTCACAGGATATTTTTGTTCAACCCCTTGAATTAAACCTGAAAGTCTACACTTCAATTACATCTCATTGGTTTCATTTCAAATCCAATGTGGAGGCATGCGGAGTCCAAATCATGAAGATTGTGTCACTGTCCAAATAATTCTGGACCTAACTTTACCAAATAAGCTTTTTCATACCTAGTGAATAGGCTTCAGACCATAGTTATAATTATTAAGAGCTATGTATTGGCAGCCAGCCGGCCCACTGTTCACAGGCCCATCTGATACTTGCTATAAACTGTCAGATGGTAGCCCTGGCCGAAGGCAACGTGTGTTTTGGAATATGGTGCCTCAGTACAGCACTAAATTAAGCATGGCTTCTAGGGGAGAATATTTGCATATTACTACATAAGATTGAGCATGACACAATTTTATTTATTTTTTGCTATAGAAACCATATGAATCTGTTACCCTGACTTACAAATCAATGGAATAAAAGCAAATAATCATGTGGACGTCAGTAAAGAAAGATTCATCTGTTTTCATATATTTGTAATTACTAATTTATGTTCTTATGTCCTCTCCCACTCTTGATATAATGGACACATGTATATTTTAAATGCATACTGTTATATTTATATTAATGTATCTATAATAAAAAAAATTACTTCACTATGAATTTATTTCATCTATCGAAACCCATAATATGGGGTTTGTTTGTGTTCACACTTACCTTTTCTTGAATTTAGATAAGGACCCCAATATTTTTTTAAACAAAGTCAATACAATATCTTAACATGCTAACAAAACGCTAGACAGGCTGCAATTCACATCACAACCTCTGGGTGGCCAAATATGGACACATAAAGCATATACAACTCTTGACAGATTATCGCAAAATCATTTTTCTTTTCACAGCTGATCGTGTTGCACCGCACATCTCAGGATATGTTGAGATATGATGATATATAAGGAAGGCCACAATTATACTCTCTTTAATGTGCCTTCCATGTAGCTACTCTATAGATTTTTTATAACAGTGATTACACATTACATGATACGTAAATGTTTTTTGTATTTGACAATATGCTGATAACTGTGCTGGGATCCTGTCCTTGAATATGGACACAACTTACATGCATTTGGGCCCTTTGCCCATTTGAAAACTCCATTCACACCAAATTGATTATTTTAATTGATGACTTATTGGTTTATATAATTACAGTGCATTACAGTCTCATACTAAGGGATTCACATAAAAACTTTGACAGAATGTAGAGAACAAAAAGCAATTGGCATGCCGAATGTTCTTTAGGACATCAGCTTTGTTCAATGTCTAAACTCTCAATATAAAAGTTAGATTTATTATGGCAAATTATTAAAATATTTAACATTTATCACATTCAGTTAATCATTTCTACCTGTTTTATTAACTAACATAATTTTACTATTCAATCCATTAAAGAGCATCTGACACTATTTTTTTATACAGATATAATATTATATTACAATATTTTCTCATGGGAGAATTCAATTAAATTATACCTATATTTTTTATTTATTTTTTGTGTCTTGTTCAGCTGTTTTTCCAAGATTTTTTGTTTAGAATTGAACGAGTATAAGGAGTTTTCCTATCTCTGAATGAGCCTAAAGACTGGAGCTTCAGTGATGACTTTGACCAATTTTATTGTGCTGCTTTTCCTAAAGTTTCCACTAGCCACAGTCCGTGTGCTGAATACATTGCTTCTCTATTTGAATCTGGTTTGACCCAATTTCAAGATGCACCAGAGGTGTCGATATATACTGCAAAGGTGATAAACTGACTTTTATGAGCTTTAGCTATGAAAAATCATTGACTGTTGCAAAAAACTTAATTGGAGATTACATCACCCCAAGGTTCAGTGCTGGGACCACTAGTATTCAACTTCTTTATCAATGATAAGGAAGATTAATAGTACTTTTTCTATTTTTGCAGATGACACTAAACTATGTAGTATACTGTAGTACAGTCTATGAAAGATGTTTATAAATTACTTGTCGACTTGGACACACTAAGTGTTTAGGCATCCATGTGGATAAACTGGGAGAGTCAGTTTAGTAAGATCTGAGTGTACTTTTAGATCATAGACTAAATAACAGCATGCAATGTCAATCAGCTGCTTCTAAAGCCAGCAGGATACTGTCATATATTAAGAGAGGCATTGACTCGCAGGACAGGGACATAATATTACCACACTACAAAGAATTAGTGCAGCCTCATGTAGAATATGCAGTTCAGTTCTTGGCACCCGTTCATACAAAGGATACCCTAAGATGGAAAAAAATACAACAAAGAAAGACTAAACTAAAAAGGGGCAGGGAGGATCATAGTTATGAGGAAAACCTTAAAAGATTTAAACTTATTTAGCCTTCAAAAGAAATATTTAAGCAGTGAGATGGTTAACTTATAACGGTATTTAAATGGTCCATACTAAAACTATGGTGAAACGGTGTTCCTTGTAAAATCCTCTTCAAAGACAAGGGGGCACTCTCTCCGTCTAGAGAAAAAAAGGTTAAATCTCTAGAGTTGAAAAGACTTCCTTACCATAAGATCTGTGAATCTGTGGAATAGTCTACCGCAGGAGCTGGTCATAGCAAGAACATTAGATGACTTAAAGAAAGGCTTAGATAATTTCATAGAACACTTATAAAGATGTATAGAATTCTTGATTGAATGTTGATCCAGTCTGATCACCACTTGGGATCAGGAGGGACATTTTTCCTTTTCAGGCTAGATTGGTTCCTGCCTTATGAATCTCTTAACTTTCTTTGGATCCTGGGAGAGTCACTTGTTGAGAAGGATCTGGGTTTACTTTTAGTTCTAGACATCTCATTCATTCACATGCACTCCCATTACTTGGTTGAATTTGATGAACATATATATTTTTTCAACCGTACTATCTATGTTACTAACTATGTAACTATGACAGGCCAGTCAGCTGTCACTTGGCTAAGCTGCTAAATTATATATTTTAAACTAAGATACATAAGATGAAATTCAGGAGGATCCTAGTGTGATATATATGCAGAATACAACCTTCTCTTAGTTCTAAATATATATATATATATATATATATATATATATATATATATATATATACACAAACGAGGAAATAGACGCAGCACTCCAAAAGTAGTTGCAAAGATAGTTGTTTATTCACCCATGTACAGAAATAGCTATGTTTCAGTCCTCTCAGCAGGACCTTTGTAAAGCAATAGTGATATGTGTCAATCGGAGTTTTATACCCTCCACTTGTGAATACATCATTAGTGATCATTGCATCAGAATTGTAAAAAGCATACAAAAAAATGCATTTAAAGTACATTCAAATTGTGCATATGTTACATACATATATCGTACATATATCAAATAAAGTGCACAGTGAAAATACATCATATAAAACTTAAACAATCGTCAATCGCGTAATTACTCAGCCAAGCTGAGTAACATGGATGCCATGACAACAGTTGATGCTTTGATTCAATTGGCTTGCGCTGCTGCCTCTGATAGATGCCTTTCAATTAGTCTGTGATTAGGGATATTATTCCCAATATGTGTCCAGGATTACGCGATTGGTGAGTGGCTCCTGTTTCCTCCTCCTTATGAATATTCATGAGCTTTTCTGACAATTGACGATTTTTTAAGTTTTATATGATGTATTTTCACTGAGCACTTTATTTGATATATGTACGATATATGTATGTAACATATGCACAATTTGAATGTACTTTAAATGCATTTTTTTGTATGCTTTTTTACAATTCTGATGTAATGATCACTAATGATGTATTCACAAGTGGAGGGTATAAAACCCTGATTGACACATATCACTATTGCTTGACAAAGGTCCTGCTGAGAGGACTGAAACGTAGCTATTTCTGTACATGGGTGAATAAACCACTATCTTTGCAACTACTTTTGGAGTGCTGCGTCTATTTCCTCGTTTGTGTATCCAATTCAGGACCGTGTGGATGTCGGTCAAGGACGCATAGCACCGTGATACTTTAATTCTCTGAAGTGCTGCTTTTTTCTACCTACTATATAAATATATATATATATATATATATATATATATATATATATATATATATATATATATATTATATCATTCTAACATGATTTGTTCACAAACATGGTGACACTTGCTAAAAATCTAAAAACATTTTCCATTATTCTATAAAATTGTGTAATTAAAACTGTTCTTTTTTTAACTTATGAATAATGTCACTTATGTGGTATAATAAACTGCCCATTTGAGTAAAGATGTATTATAGTGTTGTAGTTGGCAGTTAAAGATGAGCAAATCTCAGATTTTTTTGTTTGACAAATAATTTAATTTTCAGTAGTATGAATTTATAATTTTTCATCCAATCTCCAATTGACATGATATAGTAGATAAACACAAGATAAGGATTCTGCAAACTGATTAGAACGTAAACCCTTGCCCTTATCTTGGATTTTCTATAATAGTTATTTTGCCTTAGTTTCATGCTTGGAATTTTGATTATAGTCCCTCTTGATGTTTCACTTTCAGGCTTGCAATTTACATTAGGCAAAATAGTTTGTGCTAGAGGTGGCGAGGCATGAGAATTGGGTCTATTGTTTTACAATATTTTTGCAAAGAAAGAACAATCTACTTTTAACAGTCTATGTATGGCATCCATACACATCTATATTATGCACTTATAGTGTGCCACCATATGGTTATCTTCATGAGGCACCACACTCAGTCCTAGAAAAAATGCATGAGACCTAAGTCTTTTTTGTGGGTATACATACAGCCAAACGGAATGCTAACAGGTGCATAAATAAAAATATGCTGAATAGTCAGAATAAGCTTTATGCAATAGCTGATAAATGGGTAAATATCATAGCGTAAAAGGGTCTTATGTTAAAAATCCAACCAGATCTTCCATATAGCCAAAACATTGTCTCTATATTGGTGTTTCCAGCTTGCTAATTCCTCAAAACGGCAGAACTGAGAGACCTTATTTATCCATATAGGAATTGTGGTGGTTTAACATCTCTCCATTTAAATGGAATCAGGATTTTGCGGCTGAGATCAGTAAAGTAAGTAAGTTGTTTTCCAAAGAAACGTAAATGGTCAGGAGGTTTCCACACAAAGAGAGGGTGGGATGACCATTTGATTTCTTGTATTGTTATTTTTATTACTTGTTTGACTAATTGTCTCTTTCTTTTGCAGTCTGTGTCACGGATTCTGAATTATCACTTGTGATGATTTTTGGTATTTTATAAAATGTCCTTCTTTGTGGACCTGCGAGTCCTACTCTAAAGCTTTACAGTTTTAATTTGCTTGATACCAATATGCAGACTTTTGAATAAACGGAGATTTGACAAAAACAAAACAACAAACTTTAAAATTGCTCTGTTCAAATGGAACGTCTTTCCATCTTATCTGGTCTTGAATTAGCTTTTCAGAAATTGTCACTTTATTACAACTTGAACTTGCTGAAAAACATCACACTTTATTCAGTTTATAAGAAGCTAATTCTAGGATGACAACAAATATGGCTGTACATTCTGTTGTCACTTTATTAAAAATGGCTGCCACAACAAAACAGAAACTGCCAATATCTCTAAGTAAAAGAAAACATAATAACCAAACTTTGGATACTGCTCTAAATTCTGATTTAATAATATATGGCCATTGTCACATTGTGGGCGAAAATTCTCTTTTAAAATCAAATAAAAAACATGAAATCTAAACATGTCTCTGGAAAAAAAATTTCTATGTTCTGGCAGAGCACTGTGTAAAACTATGTTAATGACAGGCGTGGACGTACCATATGTACAACCTGTGCAACTGCGCAAGGGACCACTGCAACCCTAAAAGCAGATTCCTACTATCTAATAAATTGCATGAAAGGACTAAGCTAATAAATTTCATAGCTCCCAATTACGTTTGGATTTTTAGAAAGCCATAAGAGGGTGCTCTATGCAGTGCTATTGTAGAGGAAGCTGTCCATATACTGTAATTGAAAGGGACCCTTTACTGTCTGTGTCCTCCCCTCTGTAATGAAATAGACATTGGAACTAAACCACCCCTGTGATCGATCCTTTACCTCTGCGTATAGCAAAACTTATGAAATGCAGATTTTTCATAACTTTTCCAGTTTACAGTGTCTAAATTTGCCAATCCAGGCAGGTGTTATCCTAGACTTAGGTTTCATCATTTGTATGTAGTCTTCTGCCGAAGGAAAAATGAAGAGGAAGAAGTGCAGTCTAAAACTCGAAAAACGGCTAAATAAATAAATTTACACAGCTCATTAAGACATTAGCAAGTGTGTTCTCCCACAAGGAATTCATCATTATACCAAATTACAACCCATTTAGCAGAGCAATGAAGAACTGTAAATGTAAATATGTTTGAAATATATCTGTAAGTAATAATTACATCGGTACCTAGAAAACATAATCTCTTTTTAATTTACATTATGAACCTCATCTAAAATGTATGTAAATGTGCCCTTATTTCTTAGTAGCAGACCATTGAGAATTCTATTAGTCAGATATTAGTTAGAAATGCTGTGCAAAGTGCACAGAAACATGAAATATGTTGACATCATTGTTCTAATTGAAAGGAGAATTTCACTTTTAGGAAATATGGTATTTTAGCTCTTCCTTTGAAATATACAGAATATGTAGTATATATAAATTTAGTCCATGATAGAAGATCTTGGTGACTATTAGGTCCCTTGCACATAGCTTTACAGGTATTTGTTCTCCCTGTAAATGTTAAGGAATATTCTCCGGACTATGTACACCTTCGAAAGCGATTTTTTTTATAAAAAATACAAAGGTGCATCAGTGTGTTTGGTGCAACCTTCGAATTAGTTTTTATTAAAAAAAATAAATAAATACTTTTAGAGATACAGCTGCTTTGTATTCTGTATACAGAATGTAAGCTTAGGCTTAGGCTAAAATTCTACTTCGTTCATTAATTTCTTAATATGTGAAATATTTTAAAGCGTACCGGGCTACACTACTTTCCAATACAGTTGAGGGTGCGCGATCCTGAATTATACCTGTTATTGAAGACTATGTGTATGCTTCGAATGTGTACCACATATGTGGTGTGAACCTAGTCTGAATTTGACAACTCTTTATGTTCAACTATTTTGTAATTCCGAATAAATAATATGGCAGGTCCGGTGCAAACAACATTGTCACATTGTGTTCTATATTGTGATGCTTTTATTTCACTTTGTATATTGACTTGCTGACAAAGCAAACCAAATCAAGTTAGTGATCTTAAAACTTTGTGGCAGAAAATGTTAAAGATTTTAAGTAATGAGGTTACATAATATATGCGTAGTATTGATTGTTACATAGTCTTTTCATAAACTGTCATTGAAGTACAAGATTTCAGATTATTTTACAATCATAGAATTATTGTAAATTTGAGATAGGGAAGTCTTTTGTGAGGGTAAGATTCTAAATATCAAATGTTTATTAAAATGTTTGACTATTAGTTTGGATCCGATACCCCAACCACCTTGCTGAACTTCACAGATTCCCTATGCAGTATGGTGTGTGTGTTTTTGGTCTAGGAATGCTACTTTTCCTGAGTGTTTTTGGGGTTTGTTTGCAACCCAGTTTAGTGATAGGGTGCATTTTTCACTTTCTGGTAATATTTGGTGGCTTTTAGTAAATTATCATTAAAAGTTACGTTTTATATCCCACAATTTTGCTGCCATTTTTGAATAATTTTTGGGATAGCTGGATGAGGTGGCACATTGACGCAACTCATTTTGTTTATGCCTCTTTCTGTTTTGCCTATATAAGGGTAACATAATATCATGATTAGTCTGATGGGCTATTATACCAAAGGATATAAAGAAAATATTGTGCCATCTGTACAATGACCACTAAGAAAACATACAGCAGTTATGAACCTATTGTATTCTTGAGACCAGCACTCCCCTGCCTCTCCCCCGCCAATGATTGACATCTGCTGCTGTATCTGCCTGTATACACAGCGGCCGTCAATCATTAGTGACTAAGTGGGGATCGGCAGATATACAGTAGACTCATTACTGCTGTATTTTTCACAATATTTTTCTTATACCGTTTAGTATAATAGCCCAGCAGACTGGGTCGGCACATTATTATGATAGATCTGCTTTCTCCTGCAGCATTGGCCATTCAAATGGCCATTAATGAAAAAGTCAAGGTTTTTAGTCTTCCAAGATAGCTAGGGCAATTTTTGTCTGGGGCATCTTGTACCTACAAGCAAAACTTCTTTAATGTCGTAACAATGATTAACCAGACACATTAAAGTACACATGAATGGAACTAGTCGGGAGGAGATTTAACAAAACTAGTGCAAAAAAAGTGGAGCATCTAATCAGATTTCACATCTTACTTTTCAGAGGCCCTTTGGTAAATGAAAGCTGTGTCCTGATTGGTTGTTATAAGCAACTGCTCCACTTTTTCTTTGCACTAGTTCTATTTAGCCCAGACCTTAGCATTTTACATTTCGGTGACCATAAATTCCATTCTTTAAACCAGTTTATTCCTAGATACAAGCTGCAATAAAGTTAAAATATTTTTTTTTATCTAGTATTACATTAGTGTACATTTATATCACATAAATTCACATAAATAGTAATACATGACAATCATACTACAGAATACAAAGGATATAGATAAGTGAATAAAAGTTTGAATTATGGGAGGACTGTGACATAAGTTTTAGAAGTCAAGGAAGGTAAGTTTCTATATTGGTTATAGTTAATAATAGCATGACCTTCACACTTTTTTTAATTGATTCCCATATCTTACCAATACAGACATAAGGTTTAGCAATCTTTAATCTCCTTCCTTCAGTCGTTACACGACTTTGGTGTCAAACACTTTACATTTTTTACTGCAGACAAAGATGACTTTCATCAAGGTCTTTTAACTCCAAGACTACACTTTGTCAGAGTAAAATGCTTGATATACTAGCAAGTGTTCTTGCAAACATGGTGCATGTGTACTACGTTTGTATACGGGTGAGTTCACACTTTAATTTTTTATGGTGTATTTAAAAAAAAAACAAAAAAACCTGTTCATATAAAGGGGATTTGGGGGTTCAGTAGAATTTGAAGGCATGTCATAGATTGCCAATTTCCATCTCTAAAATTTCTATTAACACTTTCCTATGAGAAGCTAGTCATGAAGTTCTTTTACATTACTATTGTTTCTGCTCCAGTCCTGGATAACAAAAGCTTTCCCAGCAGTCTCATTTTATTGTCTTCGGAATTGTAGAGAACAAAGTTAGTAGTTTATGCATTCGTTTTTAAACCTTAGTGAACTTAGTCCCTAGGGTAAATTTACTCAGGCCACTTTGACCCATTACTAAGCATATAAAATATATAGTGGTAGCAAGCTTGTGGAAACCACAACTATTTCTAACTGGAATTGATCTTTAATAGATCAAGGGTTCTTAATGTTGCTGTTATAACATATAGCTATATAAAAATTTGAATGTGGTCTCTTCTCACATTCTCTACTAGAGATGAGCGAACCGGGACAACCAAACCGGATTTCGGTCCGAACATCGGGAAAAGTTCGGTTCGCAGCGAATCTGAACTTCACCGGGTTCGGCCGAACCCGGCTACATTTTGGCACCTGCCACATGTCAGATGTAAAATGGAGGATTTCACAATATCACCTGACATCAGGCTACCCCATAATGCCTTGCAAACGGCTCTCCCAGCCAATCGGGAGGCAGCATAGGGGCGGGCTCAAGCCTGCAATAAAAGTCTATGCACGGAGTTCAGCGGCCATTTTAGAGACAGGAGCTGTAGGGATAACATCTCTGTGCAGTAAGGGAAAGCTTTAGGAATCTAAAAGGCAGGAACCCAGCAATCGAAGGGGCTCATCCACTACTCACTACTCAGCCAGTGTGTGAATACGCTTTTAGAAGGGGCTCATCCCCGGCCGTTAACATAACAAACAAATAACAATCCAACTTGCAATACAGGCAGCCTTTGTAGTAGACGTAGTACTACAATGCCCAGCATTCCCTGATTGCACCGCGGCGTGGCTGATAGAAATTCTCATTCATTGCCATTTGCCAAGCCAGTGTCAGTGTGTGAATACGCTTTTAGAAGGGGCTCATCCCCGGCCGTTAACATAACAAACAAATAACAATCCAACTTGCAATACAGGCAGCCTTTGTAGTAGACGTAGTACTACAACACCCAGCATTCCCTGAGTCCACTGCGGCGTGGCTGATAGAAATTCTCATTCATTGCCATTTGCCAAGCCAGTGTCAGTGTGTGAATACGCTATTAGAAGGGGCTCATCCCCGGCCGTTAACATAACAAACAAATAACAATCCAACTTGCAATACAGGCAGCCTTTGACGTAGTACTACAACGCCCAGCATTCCCTGAGTGCACAGCGGCGTGGCTGATAGAAATTCTCATTCATTGCCATTTTCCAAGCCAGTGTCAGTGTGTGAATATGCTTTTAGAAGGGGCTCATCCCCGGCCGTTAACATAACAAACAAATAACAATCCAACTTGTAATACAGGCAGCCTTTGTAGTAGACGTAGTACTACAACGCCCAGCATTCCCTGAGTGCACCGCGGCGTGGCTGATAGAAATTCTCATTCATTGCCTTTTGCCAAGCCAGTGTCAGTGTGTGAATACGCTTTTAGAAGGGGCTCATCCCCGGCCGTTAACATAACAAACAAATAACAATCCAATTTGCAATACAGGCAGCCTTTGACATAGTACTACAACGCCCAGCATTCCCTGAGTGCACCGCGGCGTGGCTGATAGAAATTCTCATTCATTGCCATTTGCCAAGCCAGTGTCAGTGTGTGAATACGCTTTTATAAGGAGCTCATCCCCGGCCGTTAACATAAACAAATAACAATCCAACTTGCAATACAGGCAGCCTTTGACGTAGTACTACAACGCCCAGCATTCCCTGAGTGCACCGCGGCGTGGCTGATAGAAATTCTCATTCATTGCCATTTGCCAAGCCAGTGTCAGTGTGTGAATACGCTTTTAGAAGGGGCTCATCCCCGGCCGTTAACATAACAAACATATAGCAATCCAACTTGCAATACAGGCAGCCTTTGACGTAGTACTACAATGCCCAGCATTCCCTGAGTGCACCGTGGCGTGGCTGATAGAAATTCTCATTCATTGCCATTTGCCAAGCCAGTGTCAGTGTGTGAATATGCTTTTAGAAGGGGCTCATCCCCGGCCGTTAACATAACAAACGAATAACAATCCAACTTGCAATACAGGCAGCCTTTGTAGACGTAGTACTACAACGCCCAGCATTCCCTGAGTGCACCGCGGCGTGGCTGATAGAAATTCTCATTCATTGCCATTTGCCAAGCCAGTGTCAGTGTGTGAATACGCTATTAGAAGGGGTTCATCCCCGGCCGTTAACATAACAAACAAATAACAATCCAACTTGCAATACAGGCAGCCTTTGACATAGTACTACAACGCCCAGCATTCCCTGAGTGCACCGCGGCGTGGCTTATAGAAATTCTCATTCATTGCCATTTGCCAAGCCAGTGTCAGTGTGTGAATATGCTTTTAGAAGGGGCCCATCCCCGGCCGTTAACATAACAAACAAATAACAATCCAACTTGCAATATAGGCAGCCTTTGTAGTAGACGTAGTACTACAACGCCCAGCATTCCCTGAGTGCACCGTGGCGTGGCTGATAGAAATTCTCATTCATTGCCTTTTGCCAAGCCAGTGTCAGTGTGTGAATACGCTTTTAGAAGGGGCTCATCCCCGGCCGTTAACATAACAAACAAATAGCAATCCAACTTGCAATACAGGCAGCCTTTGACGTAGTACTACAACGCCCAGCATTCCCTGAGTGCACCACGGCGTGGCTGATAGAAATTCTCATTCACTGCCATTTGCCAAGCCAGTGTCAGTGTGTGAATACGCTTTTAGAAGGGGCTCATCCCCGGCCGTTAACATAACAAACAAATAACAATCCAACTTGCAATACAGGCAGCATTTGACATAGTACTACAACGCCCAGCATTCCCTGAGTGCACCGCGGCGTGGCTGATAGAAATTCTCATTCATTGCCTTTTGCCAAGCCAGTGTCAGTGTGTGAATACGCTTTTAGAAGGGGCTCATCCCCGGCCGTTAACATAAACAAATAACAATCCAACTTGCAATACAGGCAGCCTTTGACATAGTACTACAACGCCCAGCATTCCCTGAGTGCACCGCGGCGTGGCTGATAGAAATTCTCATTCATTGCCATTTGCCAAGCCAGTGCCAGTGTGTGAATACGCTTTTAGAAGGGGCTCATCCCTGGCCGTTAACATAACAAACAAATAACAATCCAACTTGCAATACAGGCAGCCTTTGTAGTAGACGTAGTACTACAATGCCCAGCATTCCCTGAGTGCACCGCGGCGTGGCTGATAGAAATTCTCATTCATTGCCATTTGCCAAGCCAGTGTGTGAATACGCTTTTAGAAGGGGCTCATCCCCCGGGTTTTGATTCAACTTGCTGCACTCCAGCAGTGAAATGTCTGGTAAAAAAAAGGTTGTGAAAGGACGGGGTAGAGGAAAAAACACTCATGCCATGTCTTCTTCCAGTCCAAATGTTGGATCTGTTGGTGCCAGACCCAGTACCAGCATTTATGGCACAAGACATGTGCCCAGTTCCACTAGTAGCAGCAGCCATGTGCCTGCTGGTAGTAGTAGCAGTGTCAGCAAGCCAGACTTGTCCATCTCCTCCGGTGGGCGGGTTACTTTAGACAATACGGCCATTGTGGACTGGTTGGCTGGCTCGCGGTCATCTCAGCAGGAAGACTCTGACGATCTGGCTTCAAGCCAGGTTTCGTTGGATTCCAGATCCTCTACAGTTCCTTGGCACAGTGACAGTAGTAATATGGGTATTTCTAGCGTTTCCATTCCATCATCTATGTCTTCACTCCCCCTTCCTAGCGGGAAGCCATCTTTCCTGAGAGTCCTAAGAGACATCTCATCGGGTGCGAAGGAAGATGCTGAACAACATAGTGATGATGATTTGTTTTCCGCGAGTCAGCCAACGGAGTGTGTTGCAGTGGTGGATGACGTGGTACTACCTCTTTACGGTACTCTGCCGTGTGGCAATTTTTCTGTACCTTCCCGGAGGACGAAAACATGGCACAGTGCCGTATCTGCAAGCAGAAAGTAAGGCGTGGGCAGGGCAGCAATGTAGGAACTACCGCTCTATGTAAACACATGGAGCGGCATCACAAGGCCATGTGGGACAATCGACATGCCCCACCATCATCATGTACATCTAATGAAGACCCCTCTGCCGCTGCTGCTGCTCCGAATACCTGTCATCTAAGTAGTAGCCAGGCCTTATCCACCATGTCGTTGTCATCATCATCATCACTGTCATCTAGTGCTCCTCCTACGTCCCGTCAGTTATCCATTACGGAATCGTTGTCCAATAAGCAACAATATATATCCAGTCATCCAGTTGTCGTGCGGCTTAATTCACACCTGGCTAAGTTGTTGGTGGTGCAGTCGCTGCCGTACCACCTGGTCGATTCCGCCGGCTTCAAGCAATTGATGGCGTGCGCTCAGCCTAGGTGGCGAATACCTAGCCGACATTACTTCTCCAAAACAGCTGTCCCTGCCTTGCACAAGCATGTGGAGGAAAAGGTGTGCCAGTCCTTGCAATTATCCGTGTGCAGCAGGGTACATGCCACCGTCGACACGTGGAGCAGAAACTATGGGCAGGGACAGTACATGTCTTTCACGGCCCACTGGGTCAATATTTTGCAGTCCGATGCACCACAGCAGCAATGCCAGGCATTACCACCTCCACGCTTGTATCTTTCTGTTTCAACTCCGGACAATGCCAGGCGCCTACCATCCTCCTCCTCCTACTCCTCCTCCTCCTCCTTGCCCTCCTCAATGGAGGTCTTCCCGTCCCCGACACAGCGTATCTTCCACTCCTCCTCCCTCCTATTTTCATAGGTGCAAGGTGAAGCGCCACAACGCTGTCTTACACCTGCTGAGCCTGGGCGAGAAAAGCCACACAGGGCAGGAGCTGCTGCTGTGCATCAAGGAGGAAATCACACGCTGGCTGTCTCCTCTGAAACTCACACTGGGCAATGTTGTCTCTGATAACGGGAAGAACGTTGTGGCTGCACTGCGTCTAGGTCACCTGACACATGCTCCTTGCATGGCACATGTGATCAATCTGGTCATAACACGCTTCTTAAAGTCATATGTTGGTTTGAAGGGTGTGCTGGCCATGTCCAGGAGGGTTTGCGTTCGCTTTAGACATTCGTATGCATTTAAGCACGCCCTCCTGGACTTGCAGTCTCAAAACAATCTCCCAGAACACAGCCTGATTTGCGACGTTCCAACACGCTGGAATTCCACCCTGCACATGTTGGAAGAGCGGAAAGCCGTGAATGATTTCCTGATGCAGCAGACGGGCAGCATTTGGAGCCAGTGTAATTTCGAGCTCAGGCACTGGCAGCTGGTTAGAGATGCATGCCGCGTTTTGAGGCCCTTTGAAGAGGCCACACGATTTGTGAGCTGTGATGCTAGCGGAATGAATGATGTTATGCCGCTGATATTCATTATGGAGCAAACGCTCACAGCGATGATTCAGCAAAGGATGGAGGAAGGATCACATCTGGCTATGGATGTTGAGGAGGAGGAGGAGGATGAGGATGAGGAAACAGGACCTGAAGTGGAGCTGGATTTGGAGATGGAATCACAGGAAGGGATAGGGGACGAGGCAGCCGCACAACATGACAGTGATGGTGATGACGAGTCTGACAACGACCTTGATGATGGACAACCATGGCAGTATGGGGCGGAGATGGAAATAACCGGGCCCTCTGAAACACTGGCCAGGATGGCGAGCTGTATGCTTCGTTACTTGCGCGCTGACTGTCGTATTGTTAGCATGAAGCAAAGAGATGAGTACTGGATAGCCACACTTTTAGACCCTCGGTATAAAGCCAGAATGGGGGAGTTTTTTGCGCCTTCCGAGAGGGAGGCAAAATTGGCTTATTATCGAGAGAAGCTATGCAGCCAGCTTGTCACAGCTTTCAAACAGCAAACACCTGCTGCAAGCATGTCTGACCGGGGGGCCACTCTCCGCTCCCCACTGTCTCATCGTTCCACTGCCTCTGGCTGAGCTACCTCTGCAATAGGCGGCAGCAGCGGCAACAGCAGCAGCCAATTGAGTTTGGAAAATATGATGACAACATTTTTACATCCAATACCCCAACCTGACACACATCGTAGTCACCAAAGGGATGTTCACCATCACCAGGTGCAGCACCTAAACAACCAGGTTCACTCGTACCTGGACTGTGCCCTTTCTTTGTCAGAAATGCTGATCCCAGACCCCATGGACTTCTGGGTCAGCAGATTGGATCATTGGCAAGAACTGGCCCAGTTTGCCTTGGGAGTACTGTCTTGTCCACCCTCCAGTGTAGCGTCAGAGAGGGTATTCAGCGCGGCAGGGGGCTTCGTCACCCCTAAGCGAACAAGATTGTCCGCCAACAGCTTGGAAAATCTCACGTTTCTGAAAATGAATCAAGCGTGCATCGGTGAGGATTTTAAAACCCCTGTGCCTGATGCCACTGATTAGATCTGACATTGCTGCTGCTGCTGCCGCTGCCGCCTACTACTACGGCATTGTGTCCTGTCCACTCTTTTTTAATGTGCCGCTGTTGGTTCTGCTACTACTTCTACCACCAGTCCACCCCCAGTGCCGTCTGCTACAAGCAGGCCTGCCCCACCACAGGGTTTTGTCCTGTGACTGTCCAGTCTCTTTTAATGTGCTGCTACTACTACTACCACCCTTGCTGTCCGTTGGCTACCTCTACTACCACCAATACACCTCCACTGCCGTCTGCTACAAGCAGGCCTGAGGCCTGCCCCACCACAGGGCTTTGTCCTGTGACTGTCCAGTCTCTTTTAATGTGCTGCTACTACTACTACCACCCTTGCTGTCCGTTGGCTACATCTACTACCACCAATACACCTCCACTGCCGTCTGCTACAAGCAGGCCTGGAGGGCTTGTGAAAAGCCATTGCTTGTTGCTTTTACATCCATGTATGGATGAACCCTGGCAGGCATCTGCCAATAAAAAGGGGAAAATTTTGGAGGGCTTGTGAAAAGCCATTGCTGTTGCTTTTACATCCATGTATGGATGAACCCTGGCAGGCATCTGCCAATAAAAAGGGTAAATTTTTGGAGGGCTTGTGAAAAGCCATTGCTTGTTGCTTCTACATCCATGTATGGATGAACCCCGGCAGGCATCTGCCAATAAAAAGGGTACATTTTTTGAGGGCTTGTCAAAAGCCATTGCTTGTTGCTTTTACATCCATGTATGGATGAACCCAGGCAGGCATCTGCCACCATAAAGGGTAAATTTTTTGAGGGCTTGTCAAAAGCCATTGCTTGTTGCTTTTACATTACATCCATGTATGGATGAACCCCGGCAGGCATCTGCCAATAAAAATGGTAAATTTTTGGAGTGCTTGACAAAAGCCATTGCTTGTTGCTTTTACATCCATGTATGGATGAACCCCGGCAGGCATCTGCCAATAAAAAGGGTAAATTTTTGGAGGGCTTGTCAAAAGCCATTGCTTGTTGCTTTTACATTACATCCATGTATGGATGAACCCCCGGCAGGCATCTGCCAATAAAAAGGGTACATTTTTGGAGGGCTTGTCAAAAGCCATTGCTTGTTGCTTTTACATCCATGTATGGATGAACCCTGGCAGGCATCTGCCTCCATAAAGGGTAAATTTTTGGAGGGCTTGTCAAAAGCCATTGCTTGTTGCTTTTACATTACATCCATGTATGGATGAACCCCCGGCAGGCATCTGCCAATAAAAAGGGTACATTTTTGGAGGGCTTGTCAAAAGCCATTGCTTGTTGCTTTTACATCCATGTATGGATGAACCCAGGCAGGCATCTGCCACCATAAAGGGTAAATTTTTTGAGGGCTTGTCAAAAGCCATTGCTTGTTGCTTTTACATTACATCCATGTATGGATGAACCCCGGCAGGCATCTGCCAATAAAAATGGTAAATTTTTGGAGTGCTTGACAAAAGCCATTGCTTGTTGCTTTTACATCCATGTATGGATGAACCCCGGCAGGCATCTGCCAATAAAAAGGGTAAATTTTTGGAGGGCTTGTCAAAAGCCATTGCTTGTTGCTTTTACATTACATCCATGTATGGATGAACCCCCGGCAGGCATCTGCCAATAAAAAGGGTACATTTTTGGAGGGCTTGTCAAAAGCCATTGCTTGTTGCTTTTACATCCATGTATGGATGAACCCTGGCAGGCATCTGCCTCCATAAAGGGTAAATTTTTGGAGGGCTTGTCAAAAGCCATTGCTTGTTGCTTTTACATTACATCCATGTATGGATGAACCCCCGGCAGGCATCTGCCAATAAAAAGGGTACATTTTTGGAGGGCTTGTCAAAAGCCATTGCTTGTTGCTTTTACATCCATGTATGGATGAACCCTGGCAGGCATCTGCCTCCATAAAGGGTAAATTTTTGGAGGGCTTGTCAAAAGCCATTGCTTGTTGCTTTTACATCCATGTATGGATGAACCCCGGCAGGGATCTGCCAATAAAAATGGTAAATTTATGGAGGGCTTGTGAAAAGCCTTTGCTGTTGCTTTTACATCCATGTATGGATGAACCCTGGCAGGCATCTGCCAATAAAAAGGGTAAATCTTTGGAGGGCTTGTGAAAAGCCATTGCTTGTTGCTTTTACATCCATATATGGATGAACCCCGGCAGGCATCTGCCAATAAAAAGGGTAAATTTTTGGAGGGCTCGTCAAAAGCCATTGCTTGTTGCTTTTACATTACATCCATGTATGGATGAACCCCGGCAGGCATCTGCCAATAAAAAGGGTACATTTTTGGAGGGCTTGTCAAAAGCCATTGCTTGTTGCTTTTACATTACATCCATGTATGGATGATCCCCGACAGGCATCTGCCAATAAAAAGGGTACATTTTTGGAGGGCTTGTCAAAAGCCATTGCTTGTTGCTTTTACATTACATCCATGTATGAATGAACCCCGGCAGGCATCTGCCAATAAAAAGGGTACATTTTTGGAGGGCTTGTGAAAAGCCATTGCTTGTTGCTTTTACATCCATGTATGGATGAACCCTGGCAGGCATCTGCCAATAAAAAGGGTAAATTTTTGGAGGGCTTGTCAAAAGCCATTGCTTGTTGCTTTTACATTACATCCATGTATGGATGAACCCCCGGCAGGCATCTGCCAATAAAAAGGGTACATTTTTGGAGGGCTTGTCAAAAGCCATTGCTTGTTGCTTTTACATCCATGTATGGATGAACCCTGGCAGGCATCTGCCTCCATAAAGGGTAAATTTTTTGAGGGCTTGTCAAAAGCCATTGCTTGTTGCTTTTACATCCATGTATGGATGAACCCCGGCAAGGATCTGCCAATAAAAATGGTAAATTTATGGAGGGCTTGTGAAAAGCCATTGCTTGTTGCTTTTACATTACATCCATGTATGGATGATCCCCGACAGGCATCTGCCAATAAAAAGGGTACATTTTTGGAGGGCTTGTCAAAAGCCATTGCTTGTTGCTTTTACATTACATCCATGTATGAATGAACCCCGGCAGGCATCTGCCAATAAAAAGGGTACATTTTTGGAGGGCTTGTGAAAAGCCATTGCTTGTTGCTTTTACATCCATGTATGGATGAACCCTGGCAGGCATCTGCCACCATAAAGGGTACATTTTTTGAGGGCTTGTCAAAAGCCATTGCTTCTTCTTTTACCACCTTATATGTATGAACCCTGGAAGGCATCTGCCGCCAAAAATGGTTAATTTTTGTACCTTTTTTAACAATGCATTAAGCATACAACATGCACAAGTGCAGTGGTTTCTGTTAGTTATCACCGTGTCCCATCCGTTTTCCTATAGCCATACATGTTGGCGTAACTTTGACACTAACTTTGCCTTAAAGACAGCTCAAAAGTACTTGGATACACTCACGGGTGACCTAAGAGTGTTATACAGAGCTTCTAGGGCTTTTAAACAGTGTTATGCACAATTTTTAGGGGCTTTCTTGTATTACAGGTTCGGTCAGAACTAGTTCGGTCCGAATCGAACTTTTTCATGAAATTCGGCAAACCAGCCGAACCGAACTTTTCATAAGTTCGCTCATCTCTACAATTCCTAAACTTTGGAAGTATTTTTATATGGGTTATATGCATGTATAACTAACATGTAGGCACATAAGCTATTTAAGGATTTTTGCACACGGCTTATATTAAACATCTGTGATATGTTATGGCCCTTATTGCTCTTGTAATGTGGTGTGAAAGCAAAAATATTTTCCAAAGTGTTTTAGACTTACTGTATATCTTATATACTTATATCCTTATATGCTTGTACAAGTTAGTTATATTAGAAGGTAGATGCTCTGGGACTTTAAGGTGTAGTGCCGTGTGCAAAGCACTACGCAGCAATAATAATAATTAAAATGGAGAATTATAGTGCGTGTGCAAAGCACTACGCAGCAATAATTGGGAAGATGAGGGAACGGCCCCCCTAAGAGCCAATTAAGTTGTGGAACTTTATCTAAACTTTGACTCATTTGTTGTTGCAATTTTGTTATAAATATCCGTGCTGATAAGAATAAAGTAGAAGCATTTTCATACAGTAACGTGTCTGTGTGTTTTTGCTACTCCGAGCTGCTCGTACTCATAAAATGATTTTTAAAAGCTAATTTAGAGCTGGATGGAACTCAAGGCGTAGTGGTTGCTAAATTGCACTCACAGTTTTTGGCGCCCGAACAGGGACTGCGGCACTAGGACCTAGAGACCACCCGAACCAGGCAGAGGAGACCGGACGGGAATGTGTAGACCAAGAGCTGCAGCATAATGTAAGAAGATTTGATTCTCACATTTTGCTCTGCATCTCCCCGTCTGGCCCCCCATATTTTCGGATGACTAAGGCTCCACCTTAGGGAGTAAGGTATGAAGCCGCAGTTCCCGAACCCTGTACTCCCTTAGAAAGTAAGTGCCTGACTTCCATCTCAGTTTGTGTGAAAGAGAAACGGCATTGACCGTATTACAGGGGGATTGCTTTGTGCAGGGATAATTGTTATACTTCTAATCTATTTTCTGTATGTGTGCGTGTCGGAAAGTGCTGCTCAAAGAGGAAACTCCTGTTAGAAGTCAGTTTAGTTGTTTGATTTTTAGGGTTGAAAAGATACCCAGTTTAGTTGTTTGATTTTTAGGGTTGAAAGGATACCCAGTTACTTTTAGGGTTGAAAGGATACCCAGTTAAGATTTTGGGGTGAAAGAGACCCAGAATAGTAGTATTAGATTTTTGGGGTGAAAGAGACCCAGAAGATTTTTGGGGTGAAAGAGACCCAGTTAAGTTGTTTGCCGGTAGCTGTAGAAAATAGACAGAAAGGTATTGTCTATCAGTGGCCGAAGATTTTGGGGTGAAAGAGACCCAGAATAGTAGTATTAGATTTTTGGGGTGAAAGAGACCCAGAAGATTTTGGGGTGAAAGAGACCCAGAATAGTAGTATTAGATTTTTGGGGTGAAAGAGACCCAGAATATTTTTGGGGTTGAAAAGAGACCCAGAAGAGTAGTATTAGAAGTTGTTTGCATGAGCGTGCGTGTCTGTTGGACTTGTCTAAATTTCAGTATAATACAATAAAAGATAAAGAAACCAGGGAGTTTGCTGGTCTGATGGAGAGGTCTGGCTTTGCATCTGTGAATTACAAAAAACCGCGTTAGGTAAGGAGCTTATTCTTACACCATTCACACATGTATTGCGTAAGCCTCAAAATTTAGCTGGCACTTTATCCAGCAGTTGCATGAACGATGAATCCAAAAAGGTATGTTGAAACTTTTTGTGTACTGAAAGGTTGCAGAGGTGCGTACGTGATTTTGAACTGTTGATATGAAATACATTAGAGAATTTTTGCCAGCAATTATATTGTTAACCAGAGAAAAAATAATAATAATTGTGAGAAGTGGAAGACCTCCCCCTTGGAATGCAGTGACGTAGCGCATGGCGGAGAGAAGTCGTAACTCACATGTGAAGTATTTGAAATGAAAGGATTGTAGTACCAAAAGCTATACCCCGGCAGTGAGGGGTTTGTAGATGTTTGAAATGAATGTGACCAACTCCTGTTTGATTCAATGGAGGTTTGTAAAGTATGTGAAGGCAAAATAACACACTGTAAGGAAAAAGATTGTTGAAGAGGCTGGCAGCCGTACGATGGGATGTTTGCATGTGATAAATAGAATGGTTTGTGGAATGTTGAAAAATGGAGTGGAGTGGCCAGGACAAGGCATAAGTTAAAATGACAAAGCAGGTGATTACAGGTGGTGACAAGAGAGTTGATGTGAGAAAACAATTTGGAAAAAGGTGTAAATTTTGATAGGAGGAGTGAAGGAAACGGAGCAGCTGGGTACATTGCAGTGACTAATGTGGGTCAGAACGGGGGGAGTGTAATGTAACATGTGTGATGTATGAGACATATGTGTGATGTGTGTAATGTAACATGTGTGATGTATGAGACATCTGTGTGATGTGTGTAATGTAACATGTCTGAAGTTTGAAACTAATGGCCACACTATAAAGCAGAACTATATTGTATGTTCTTATCTTGAACAGCAGTAATGTCTAAAATTCCTAGTGTTTTGTGTATGGGGTTAAAAATCCGTAATGGAATGTTTCTTATCTTCGCGCACGCGCAGTCGTCTGTAACTACACCAAGCGAGAAAAATATAACAGCCGGCTGGATCTGTCGATAAAAAGATAAAATTTACACTGCAGATTAATGTGTTATAATGTGATAAGATTTAATGTTGGAATGTTTTGATGTTGATTCAAATGAATTAAAATACAGATATTGTGAGACACGGGGTTTTGAAAATGTATGTGCCCCCTCTGTTCCCTATTTTTATGTATAGGTTAGTGATTTGCAGTAATTAATATTACCAGATATATTATTTTCTGTGTTATTGAATAACTAATTACAATTGTTTTGTTTTTGTTTTCACACATGAGGCACATGCTATGGTGCTGCCTAAATGTTATTTTGGAAAATGTGAGATGTTTTACAGGTAAACGGTTGCAAGTCATTTGAAAGATAAAATGTATTTTTGTCAGGAGAAAGTCATTTTTGTTTCAGGCTGTTGTGTATTACAGGGCGGCCAAACTAGTGCCCCCCCCCCCCCCCCCCGATAGAGTGCCAGTCCTTATTATGTTGAGATATGTAGTTTTGAACACCCTGCTACATTACTGATAAGGTACAATTTTGTTTTGTTTTGTGTTTTATTTTGTTTTGAATTAATGAATTTGGTTCTAGGAGGTCTATAAAATGTGTATGAGACCCCAACGAGTGATCCAGATTAAATGTGTATGACAGTAACCTATATTTTGAGGTATTTCTGTATAGATGGTTCCAGATCCTTCCAGAACGGTAAATATGGCACTGGGTATGCTGTGCTGTAGTCTACACCCAATATGAGATATTGTGTAAAAGACCATCCCCCTCCAGCAAATTTACACAGGAGGCAGAGGTGACGTCACTCACAGATGAGTCTTTACAGATTTAGATGGGGAGAAGGAAAAATAAAAAATAAAAATAAATTTTTTTGTCGGAACATTGTTTATTTTATGCCAGATTTCAGTAACATAATTTGTTTGTTTTTGTATTAATCAGGTATTTACAGGACCTGGTGGGTGGGATTTACAAGTGTTATGGATTATCAGATGAATGTGGAAAAATAAAACTCCATCCTTTTGAAATGTTCTATCTATATGTGACGTGGGTTTCCAATGTAAATTTGTAATAAAGGGATATTTTATCATACAGTATGTACAAGCCGGGATACGAGGCACCAGGTAAATTATCCAGAAACCACTCTCACCTTTTTGTTCATCTCAAGGAGCGGAGCTGAAGGTGTTAGCTGAGGCTTGTAACCTGGCAGAAGGTAAGACGGCCGACATTTACACTGACTCTAGGTACGTTTTTGGCATCGCCCACAATTATGGGCCCATTGGTAGTAGGAACTTTATTGGATCATCGGGTAAGCCAATTGACAGAGCAAGAGAAGACAGACCTGACAACAAGAGAATGTGCAGCCAGGTGTCAGTAAATTGGCTTGTCCCTGGATACAATAATGCCACCACTAGGTTTGTAGCAGCCTGCATGATTTGCGCACGGCATGACATAGGTAAAACAGCAAAGGTACCTGTGAAAAGTGCAGCCCGGCCAGATTACCCGTCCCAGCAACTGCAGAACATACAACTACCCGAGGTAGAAGTGTATGACAATGTGCTCGTATGTGTAGACCTGTTCTCAGGGAGACCTGAAGCCGGCCGATATCTTCCCCACTGCAGACGTTGTGTGTAAGTGACGGGGGAACAGTGTTATCCCAAGTATTGAACCGGTGTTTGTACAATGATAAGATGTCAGTAGTTCTCCAAATGTTGTCCCAAAGTTAGTTTGTTTAATAACTGTATTCAAGAAGTAAAAACTGCGGTTAAGTTTTATGTAGAGTTCTAGACCAGCGTGCCTCAGCATTGGACTATTAGAGGCGTCAGATAAAGGTACAGAAAGGGAATATTCCCATTCGAAAACATTTTTATTTATTTCTTTTTTGTTGTTGTTGGAAAGGAAAATTTTAGAGCAGAAAATTGTGTGCAGTATATATATATATGTATATATATATATATATATATATATATATAAAAAGAAGGAAAATGAGTTTGCATGTATCACTTCTAGTTATTGCTCAATGTGAACGTTTAATGTAAAGATGTCATTTGTTAATGTTTTTTTTTTTCCAATTGAATTATCTGATTAAGATCAATTAATGATTATGCGATGTAAAAGCTTGTTCTCCACAGGAAGAGTCTAACTCGGAGCGGAAGGCGTGAGAACCAGATTCTAACAGAATGTGGACGGATAGGGGAAGGTGAACCGGTAGCACCCAAGGCACTCTTGATGGCACTTGCATTGATGGTGTATGACCTCACATATGCCCCAAGACTGCAAGGATCGATTTGGTAAGATCTAATTGGTATGTCCCAGGCTTTACAGCTGTTGCTGTTAAATTCTGTTAGAGCTGTTTGATTTGCCTACAGAACAGTCCTGGCAGACCGGTGCCAACCTTATCATACCCGCCTCCCACAAAGAGAACAGACCTTGAGAGGCCTTCCCATACAATATAAATTAGAGTAAGAGAAATTGGTCTTCGATATTTGTCAGATAAACATGTGGAATCTGTGTATATTTCTGTGGGTAGAAGATGTTCCAGGTAATCGGCTGAGATCAAGGTACAAATCCTACTGGAAAGTGTGACACCAAGTTCAAATGAAATGTACCCAATAATTACACATCTTCTAGGTGCTCTGTCCATTGGAACAGAGACGTTTTTCTTATATAAAGTTGTTTGTTTGATTTAGTTTAAGGGCCTGACATTGTTATTGTATGTACTTAGAACAACTTTTATATTACGTAGATGTTATCACCAGATTAGCATTTATTTTAACAATTGACAAGGGTGGGGGGGGGGTCCCCAGCAAGTGGCAGTAAATATGAACTAAAAGACTTTTAACACGATGAACTCCATCACTGAGATGCGGCAGGCGCAGCCGGAACCAATACAACGCGTTCATCATTAACTGACGGCAGTGTCAGAATTCTAAGCAGCCGCCCAGAAAAGTAACTTACCGGAGGAAGAAGACAGATGCGGAGGGTTTTGTGGTAGTCACAATAAAACTCCACTAATCCGCCTACGTGGGATCTCACCCCAGGCTCACAGCATGAGGTGTTGTGTACAGCCCGGTGACGTATACTAAGAGAGACGGTGTCTGACAGACGAGAAGGACCAAACCAAGTCCTGATGACATCAGCAAAGATCAAAGTAAAGGCCAAAGACCTGAGTGAACCCGTTAGCAGCATCCAAGTGTTTTAATAAGTAAGTGACTAGGAGGGGGTAATCATAAATCCCCCATTGGACACCACTGTGCAGTCTGACTCCACAATTGTGTGGGTTACCCTGAGGCCGACAGTTAGTAAAGAACAGAAGATAGAAGAGGATGATGATGATGTACAAGACTTGTCAATACACTGGTGGGACCCCATACCCAAACTGGACATTGGTGATGGCATCATATTAGTTGTGGCCCTAATGATATATTGTTTGAGTTTTATAATCATAATATATAATTTCTGTAATTAAAATATGAGAAAAGGGGGGGTTTGTAAAGGACGGTTTATGTGCTTATATTCTCTGTATGAAATTACATTGTGAATTATCAAGCAGGATGCCGAATTACAAAGATATGTATGATGTGAAAGTGATTATGATAATGTTTAAATGATTTAGTTTTGTGCAGCAGCCATTTTGTCTGGAGTTCCCATCTTGGTTCTTTTGTAGTGAATAAGAAAGTAATTTCCTTTAACACAAGTTATGTTGATTTCATATGTTTTATCTTTGATTTTGGGCTCCCATATGAAGCTTGCAGAGAAGGCACAGGGAGTGAGAAGGGAGAGTGGCAAATATGCTTGTGGGAATGCTTCCACCATCTTACAGAAAATTTTTGTATATAGAGATAAAACCACAGAGTGTATGTATGGTTACGGATGACCCAACACACTAAAACCTTTTTATTACAGGTACCCTTTTCTGGATGTATATTTAATGTTAGTTATATATAATGGAAGAACCAGACTATTGTATTTTCCCCGGATTTGGATGAGATTGTAAGCACAGTATGGGTATCGGACCCATTGCCAACACTTAATATTAGTCTCCCCTTAGATGAGTTGAACAAAGTTCTAAAAGACGCAGAAGAGGTAAAAGAGATGGTTAGGAGACATAATGTTACACTACAAACAGTCAAAATGAATGCTGTTATAAGTGGGAAAACATTTAGGATCCCAGATTAAGGATGACATGGCTCATCACTGGTATGATATATATGTACTGTACACAGGATTTTTGCCGACTGCCAGTTCAGTGTTAAGCTACTTATTCCAACCACTAATATGTATTATGATTGTTTTTGTTATTATGACTTGTTTTGATTGTTATGTGTTTTATAAGATACGGAGAGCTCTCACAGCGAGGCCTCTGGAAATAATTGACAGGTTGTTGTGAAATTAGAGGCAGGTAAAGATTACCAGACCTATAAAATCACAAAAGGGGGGAAATGTGAAAGCAAAAATATTTTCCAAAGTGTTTTAGACTTACTGTATATCTTATATACTTATATCCTTATATGCTTGTACAAGTTAGTTATATTAGAAGGTAGATGCTCTGGGACTTTAAGGCGTAGTGCCGTGTGCAAAGCACTACGCAACAATAATAATAATTAAAATGGAGAATTATAGTGCGTGTGCAAAACACTACGCAGCAATAATAAGAATTAAAATGGAGAATCATAGTGCTGTGTGCAAAGCACTACGCAGCAATAATTGGGAAGATGAGGGAACGGCCCCCCTAAGAGCCAATTAAGTTGTGGAACTTTATCTAAACTTTCTGACTCATTTGTTGTTGCAATTTTGTTATAAATATCCGTGCTGATAAGAATAAAGTAGAAGCATTTTCATACAGTAACGTGTCTGTGTGTTTTTGCTACTCCGAGCGGCTCGTACTCATAAAATGATTTTTAAAAGCTAATTTGGAGCTGGATGGAACTCAAGGCGTAGTGGTTGCTAAATTGCACTCACAGTGGCAACGCAAAAATGCATTTTTTTTATCGAAAAGTAGTAGAACAAACTTGACATATTTTGTATCTTTGTAATTATTACAACTCGTGGGATCAAGTTAAAGGGGTTATCCATAGACCCAAGACTCCTGACCATTTATATATGAATGCAAGTCACTTACCAAGTCACTTGCACTTTCTGTGTAGAATCCCTGAGTAAAAATCCGGTCATGTCATGCGGGAATTCTGTAGTTTCCTTCACTTGATGACATGCCAACTCAACCCCACGTGACTTTTACCTGCCTCCCCTCCTTTTCATGTTGGTACGTCAAAAGTCAGGTGACCGCAAGGTGTTGGACTGTGCGATTGTAGGAGGAGGACTTATATACAGGAATTAATCTACATAGAAGAAAAAAAGAGCATGCCGGGATATGTAGCTTTCAGCGATAACAGACAGACAAATTCCGCCTCTGAACCGGAAATAGATGAGCGTGTGTGCCGTAATATTGATGGTCGGTAAGTAACACTAAAAAATTATTTCCTTTTAAATGATGAATAACCATAAGGGAAATTATTTAAGCCTGGTTTGAGGGATTTTTTTGTCTTTCTGAGCCGTTAAACAACCCCCTTAACATGTTATTCATGCCACATGGCGTAGATCAAAAAACTCATATTCCATGGCAGATTTGCCAGTTTTTTCTATTCACCTTAGTAACCGCTCTTCACTCTGGTCAAGAGATTATGATTGTGAACAAAGGACACTAAAAGGGTTTATGAAACTGAGTTTTGAAAACCAGACAACCCCTTTTAGGGCCCACAAAGGCAAGAATGGGGGTTTAATCAGAAAAAGGTTGAATGGTTGAGTTTGCATAATAGTTTAGGAATTATAAAGGTTTTAGCTTTTTATTAAGTACACAAAGACATCAACCTCTAAATGGAATTTGTAAAGTACATCAGCAAAATCTCTTAACAATTTGCGAGATAAGTTAGCAGCAGATCTGTTTCAGTCAATTACTTGTGGAATAGATACAAGTGCAATGCCTCTGGAAGAGAAGATATTTTAGGTTTTCCAGGAAAGGAAGAAATCTAATACCTTTTGATCTTCTGCTATTTTTCAGGGTCTCACATTTCTACTTTTTTTCCTATTCTTTTTTATTCACTTAGTAAAGATGACTTCCAGAATGCTGTGTAATAAATGTATTTAATATGGCGTAGTCCATTGTTTAAATAGCCATTCAATGTGTAACTAGTTAAACTTGGTTCTTTGAGATGTAATGCACTGTTCTATAAATATATACTTATATCTCCTAATAAAACTTATGATTATTTTATACATTAATTATTATAATGACAAGGTATTTGTTATTTTGTTATACCTGGCTTTCTGGTGTCGCCGTAGAAGATTTGGAGGACAATAACAGAGTAGTAACTACTAGCAAGATCTTCCCAGGAGTATACACTGTGTAGAACATTATGCCATGAGGCAATGGAAAAGCTTAAAGCTAGATGCAGACAGCATTGGCAGGTACTATAGATTGTCACTCATGGACTGGCAAGATGTATCAGCTAGAGAAAAGTTAATTGCAAGGTCAGAATTAACTAGGTCAGTTACTGACTAACTAAGCAAAGAATACTGGAAAGACTTAGGTTTAAATATGCTGCGTCTTCTAGGTTTTCCGCCTCCCATTCATTTCAATGGGAATCGATGAAGTCAATGGACGGAGGAATATTTATGACGATGGCAGGAATAATTCTGTGGTGGATTTTGCTGCGGGACTCTGACCCTATATCAGAACTGTGGCTTTCTTCCGTAGTTCAGTCAGTGTGTAATGGTGGGACAAGTAATTAACCTGACAGTAGTAATTTTAAGTTTCCATCAGGTGTTCTGTATCTACATTTTCTAATTATTGGTAATTATTGAAACGTAACCATGTTCCTTAGACCAAACTTCCCAAACTTTCTGAGGCCGGGACCCACTTTTGGCCGGGACTTTTGTTTGGGACCCCCCACTACTGTACTTAGCCCCATTTTATCTGATGAATGTCAACATCCTTCGTAGTTAAATGCCTTACTAGATACTTAGCTCCATTAGAAAAGGAAGTCCCTGCAACATCGAAAACAGCGACAATTGTGCGGGCAGGGGATAGGGCGGGCTCAAGGTATCCTGCTGCTGTGCATTGCTGAGGCCCGACTTTGGCTGCTGATGGTGGGTCATGTGACCCGACCCATCCATTAGTGGCAAACAGAGGCATAGCTAGTGGTTTAGAACAGTAGGGTGAAAGACATCTGAGTGGGCCTCCCACATTGTATAATGACCCCTTAGTGGCCCCCACACAGTAAAATGCCCCTATAGATGTCCTCACACAATATAATGCCCCCCACGGCTGCCCCCACACAATATAAAGCTCCTATAGCTGCCCTCCCCACACTCTCCCATTCACTTCAATGGGAGAAAAGGCTGCAATTCCTGTGAATCGGCGCTAAAGGTGTGTTGACGACTCACAGTGAGCAAGAAGAAATTAAGGGGAAGCAGCGCGTACGAGTGCTGTGGCTCTTCAAAACAGCTGATCGACGTGGGTCCCAAAAGTCAGACCCCGACCCATCAGCTGTTGATGGCATATCCTGAGGATAGGCTATCAACTTTTAGTGGCTGGGAAACCCCTATAAATACTTGCTGCCAGGTGCCCCTTTAGAGCTGATCACCTGGGGTCACAGGTAGAAACTGATGTAGGGGACTTGAAAATCCTTCTTGGCAGCCCAACTACTGTATATTTACCCTTCTGATGTTTAGTAGCAAAGATATAAGTCAAATATTTTAAACCATATGTCCAACTACAGTGCAGGAGTTGATGTGGACTTATATAATTCTAATGTTGCTATGAAACCTTCTGTTTTACAGAATCCATTTATTTAATTTGACGGTGTGGTTTTTTGCTTTTTGTTTTGCATCTTCTCCAGGCTAACAGGTATTCTGCATTAAACAAGGCTAGCTATATTGCCTTTGTATTGCCAATATTAAGGCAGACAGCTATTAATCTAATGATTGATTTCAATTAATTTGCAGCAGTACAGTAAAGGTATAACAGATACTTTATGGAGATTAGGACTTAGGACAGATTGTAGATTAAAAACTAGGCTTAAATTTAGGCAGAAAAGTAATTTCTGAAGACTTCAGTTTCTATTAAAGAGGCTCTGTCACCAGTTTCATATTTCCCTTTCTCCTACCTAATCTAATAGGCGCTGTGTTGTAGATAACTACGGTGTTGTATTGTTAAAAAAAAAAAAAGTTTATTAGTGACTAATTTATGAGCATTTTAACATTTATGCAAATTTTTTGTAAAAGCCTAACTGGGCGTTTGTTTTACTTTAACCGGAGCGTCGAGAGAATGACCAGACATCGCCTCCAGCCAGGAGGCAACTGGAGGCGATGTCTGGACATTCTCCCGTAGCTCCGTTGAAGGACCCGCGGGATGAAGTGATGTCACAGCGTGATCACACTGTGCTGTGATCAAAGCTGGACATGAATGAAGAGAAGTGTATGACACTGATTGGTCAGCGTCATACACTTTTCTTTACAACGCCAACTTGGTTAAAGTAAAAAAAAACGGGGCTTTTACAAAAAATGTGCATAAATGTTAAAATTCTCTTAACTTTTTTTTAAAAAACACATTAGTTCTCTACAACACAGCGCCTATTAGATTAGGTAGGAGATAGGGAAGTATGAAACTGGTGACAGAGCCTCTTTAAATACTTGTTTAGGACTCAGAGCAGTGGTTCTCACTAAATAAATAATATGCATATGCAAAATGATCTGTCATTATCTCTGTTGGTCTTAAGTGGTAATACATTATGGCAGTGTCCATATTTGTATCTTGCATTGCACATTCTTTGGTTCATTTTTCCAATGTGCGTTTAAGTTGATTTGTTTCTTTATTTCACCTTTTAGGTTTTCTACATTTTTATATACCTTTTGGCCTCATGTCCTTTTGCACAGCTATCATTTTATGTGAGGTAATTGTTGTATTCATTTCCCTATAATGCTGGAATTGATCAGGCTTGATGGTAATCATGCCAGATAGGTGAACCGCAGCACATAGACCAATCCTATCATCCTTTGCCTGCTTATTATAATTGTCTGGTGTGGCTGGATATATAACAGTATTGAAGATGAAAATGTTTGGGTATTGCGTGTGTCCTTTACGTCATATTTCAGTACACATACTGTACCTATTGTTGTACTTATAGTTATGGCACCTATGAAGTACTATGAGTCCATCTGGGAATTTACTAACATCAATAAAGTTCATCTAATACATATGCAGAAAGTCACGTGATTTTGTTTAAAGAATTTTGGAACAACAATAAAAGTGTAACTAAACTCAAAGCATTGATCGCCTTTATTGACTTTAACATTCATCATTACATCACAAATGAGTATGTTGTACAGAGCTGAATAAACTGCTTGAGTTGATAACCGATCATGCCTATAATCATGCTTAGGAGACAGCTGACACTTTTTATGAAGACAATTATATCACTAAGTGTATTCATTACCTTCAGCTTGCCAAAATTTTCAGATGAAACCACTTGGCATGATAGAATTTAAAAACACCAAATGAAAGCCTCTTCAATCTGGCAAAATAAATGTTCCCTTATGCTCAGAGCACCTTCTGTGAGCTTGACAGTGCTGACTTATCCAACCCTGTATGACCAACTGTCTTACTAACATTCACCAACATTTCCTCCTTATTGGAAAAACGTGTATTGTTTATAGCAGATATGAGCATGTCACTAGCATTAGGCTACTGCAAATATTCCATAATATCCTATTACTCGGTCTTCATTACGTTTATATTTGTTAAAAAAAGTGGCTTTTTTTCTTAAAATCACTTGTTAAATCAATCTCTGTTGTTATTATTAATCAGACCTGACTTGTCCTATGCTGGTGTGTGGCAATCACAAACCTGTTTTTAGTTTTATGACAATAAAAACATTAAAATCAATCATTACATAAACTATAAGGCCTCCTTCACACTCAAAGTTTTTTATGGCAATTTAAACGGTTAAAAAAAAACGCTTAGAAAAACACTAGCGTTATTAAGATATAACATGCGTTATTATGGTGTTTTTGGTGTAATTTTTAATTTAGTGTCGTTTTGTACATGCATTTTTTAAATCCTATGGAGAAACCTAGATGAAAAACTCCTGAAAAAATCCATAACTAGAGCATGCTGCGTTTGGAAAAAAACCACCACTGACCACAAAATTGTCTCCAAAACGCCACAAACCAAAATGCATTTGTATGTAGTGCATTTCATATTTTACATTAGACTTCCATGTAACATCTGGATGCACTAAAAAAAAATGCATAAAAAAATGCTGTTAAAAACGCCATTAATAAAACCACGAAAAACGCAGCAAAACGCTGTGTGTGAATCCAGTGTAAGGCTGGGTTCACACGACCTATTTTCAGGTGTAAACGAGGCGTATTATGCCTCGTTTTGCGTCTGAAAATAGGGCTGCAATACGTCAGCAAACATCTGCCCATTCATTTGAATGGGTTTGCCGACATATTGTGCAGACGACCTGTAATTTACGCGTCGTCGTTTGACAGCTGTCAAACGACGACGCGTAAATTGACTGCCTCGGCAAAGAAGTGCAGGGCACTTCTTTGCCACGTAATTTGAGCCGTTCTTCATTGAACTCAATGAAGAGCAGCTCAAGATATACGAGCGTCACAGACGCCTCGTATATTTCGAGGAGGAGCATTTACGGCTGAAACGACGCAGCTGTTTTCTTCTGAAAACAGGCTGTCATTTCAGCCGTAAAAGCCAGCTAGCGTGTGAACATACCCTAAGGGAACTGTATGTTTATGTTCACACATGGCATATGTAAATTCTTTGCAAATTTTTAAACCTATGTCAAGATTTTTAAGAATGGCAACTTATAGAATAGTAAGCCAACTTTAAAGGGGTTGTCCAGGAAAAATTTTTTTCTAAGAAATGTCCCCCAGCCTTGATTTGCCTTCCCTAATACCCCCTATTAAACTTCTAACCAGTTTCTGTTTGATTTCCATCGTCACTGCTGCTTTTTCTGTTTGTTTACATCCCTTGCTGTTTGTAAACATCCCTTACTGGTTGTTTCCTGTCTTGTAAACCACCATACCCATGATCCCCGGCTGCATCTGAGGAGACAGTTGCATCCCCCCTTCCTCCAAAGCACATGAGCTATTTGCATACTGCCACGCCCCTCTATGGTCACATGGTCCTTCCCTGCTCTAATTACAAATTACAGGCAGACGGCTCCCTCCCTGCACACTGTCTGAGGCCGGATTACACCAGTGTGTGCCTTTTGCTTGCGCAAAAAGCGCGTCGTTTTGTGCGCGCAAAAGGTACATAACAGCTCCGTGTGTCAGCCCCGTATGATGCGCGGCTGCGTGATTTTCGTGCAGCCGCCATCATTATGACACTCCGTTTGTATGTTTGTAAACAGAAAAGCACGTGGTGCTTTTCTGTTTTCATTCATACTTTTTACTGCTGTTGCGCGAATCACGCGCGTCCCACGGAAGTGCTTCCGTGTGGTGCGCGTGATTTTCACGCACCCATTGACTTCAATGGGTGCATGATGCGCGAACAACGCACAAATATCGGACATGTCGTGCGTTTTACGCAGCGGACACACGCTGCGTGAAATTCACAGACAGTCTGCACGGCTCCATAGACTAATATAGTTCCGTGCAAGGCGCGTGAAAATCACGCACGTTGCACGGATGTATTACACGTTCGTCTAAATAAGCCCTTACACAGTAATAATCATCATTATCCTTTGTGCCTCCATCTATCCCTGATCTAAGTACAGGCACCCATCTCCCTCCCCCGCCCCTTCCACAGCCTGATAAATGTCAGGGTATGTTCACAGGCAAAGACGTCTCTAAATACGGAGCCGTTTTCAAGCGAAAACAGCTCCTGATTTTCAGAAGTTTTTTGTGCAAATCGCGATTTTCGCTGCGTTTTTTATGCCCGTTTTTGGAGCTTTTTTCACTACAGTCTATGGAAAACGGCTCCAAAAACGTCTCAAGAGGTTTCCTGCACTTCTTTTTCGCGGTCGTTTTTTTATGCGTAAAAAAAGACATTAAAAAAACTCTCCTTCGGAACAGAACGCCGTTTTCCCATAGAAATCAATGGGCAGATGTTTGGAGGCGTTCTGCTTCCGATTTTTCGGTCATTTTTGGGGAGTTTACGGCCGTGTGAACATGCCCTAAGTCTGCCCACTCCACCTAAGTCAGACATCTTGGTACACACAATCCAGTCAGCACATTTACCTCACCTGCTGCTGGATCTGTTCCAATAGATCCTGTATTAGGCCCTGTTCACACTGAGTTTTTTTGCTGGCAGAAAATTCTGCATCAAGATTCTGTCTTGAATTTGGAGGCAGATTTTGACCTGCCTGCACGCCATTTGCCACTTTATTTGCCCGCGGCCATTGAGGGAAAAAGAAGCGGCATGCCCTATCTTCGGGCGTTTACTCCTCTGACCTCCCTCTGACATCTATGGGAGGCAGAGAAAGCGTTTTTCGCAGCGTTTTTGCCCGTTGCGCTCAAAGCCCGCGGGCGAAAATCGTGGCAAACGGCGTGGAGGCAGATCAAAATCTGCCTGAAAATTCAAGCGAAATTTTGAGTCAGAATTTTCTGCCTGCAAATAACTGTGTGAACAGGGCCTTACAGTGAAGCAAACACCAAATACTACTCCAAACAATGGTAAAACGTTTTTTTTTTTTACATAATTTACTATAAATGTATGTAAGGCCCCATACACACTAACGTGCTTTTGTGGGCGCAATTCCCCAAAAATCCACGAGAGAATTGCGGCCCCATTCACTTCTATGGGCCCATGCAAAAGACCGTGGTTTCCAAGGTCCGTGCATGGCCCAGGACCCTGGACCGCGGAAAGAACGGACATTTCTTAGTACGGCCGTGTTCTGCGGTCCAGGCTCATAGAAAATAATGGACGCAGCCATGTGCACGGCCCGCGATTTGCAGGTGGCTCGCGGGTGACACTCCGGGGCAGGCCGACCCGCAGATCACGGCCGTGCACATGGCTACGGTCGTGTGCATGAGGCCTTAGTGTGTCTCACTATTTATATATATTTTTATATATAAAATGTTGTGTATGTGTGTATATATATATATATATATATATATATATAAAATGTGTGTGTGTGTGTGTATATATATATATATATATATATATGTGTATATATATGTATACACATACATATATATGAACACATACAAATTATATATATATACACACACACGCATATACATACACACACACAAAATTATATATATATATAGATGGATATATATATATATATACACACACACATATATACACACACACACAGTGCGGGAACTACAAGTGCGAAGAAGGATGAGAAGGTGTGGACGACGAGATTGTCAGAGGAGGGGGCGTGTTCTGTGATTGATGACGCTCCGTGTCTTTGCTAAGACAGCACTTTTGACTGTGTAAAGACACGGCGCGTCATCAACTACCTTTAGGCTCTATTCACACGAGAGGGTCTGAGTGTCGGCCTATAAAAAAACGGCGGTTTTAGTCAGTTTTCTCGTCCGTTTTGCATCTGTTCCGTTCCGGGCCATGCTTCCGTTTTTAACCCGTTTTGCACCCGTTTTTTTCCTTGTCCGTTTTAAAAACGGATGAATTTCATTTGTCATTTTCTGCCACACACTGCCCCCTGTAGATAATGCCACACACTACCTTCTATAGATACTGCCACAGCCCCCCTGTAGGTAATGCCACACAGCCCCCTGTAGGTAATGACACACAACCCCCCTGTAGGTAATACCACACAGCCCCCCTGTAGGTAATACCACACAGCCCCCTGTAGGTAATGCCACACAGCCCCCTGTAGGCAATGCCACACATCCCCTTTGTAGGCAGTGCCACACAGCCCCCTGTAAGTAATGCCACACAGCCCCCTGTAAGTAATGCCACACAGCCCCCCTGTAGGTAATGCCACACAGCCCCCCTGTAGGTAATGCCACACAGCCCCCCTGTAGGTAATGCCACACAGCCCCACCATGTAGGTAATGCCACATAGCCCCCCCTGTAGGTAATGCCACATAGCCCCCCTGTAGGTAATGCCACACAGCCCCCCTATAGGTAGTGCCACACAGCCCCCCTGTAGGTAATGCCACACAGCCCCCCTGTAGGTAATGCCACACAGCCCCCCTGTAGGTAATGCCACACAGCCCCCCTGTAGGCAATGCCACACATCCCCCTTGTAGGCAGTGCCACACAGCCCCCTGTAAGTAATGCCACACAGCCCCCTGTAAGTAATGCTACACAGCCCCCCTGTAGGTAATGCCACACAGCCCCCCTGTAGGTAATGCCACATAGCCCCCCCTGTAGGTAATGCCACATAGCCCCCCCTGTAGGTAATGCCACACAGCCCCCCTGTAGGTAATGCCACACAGCCCCCCTGTAGGTAATGCCACACAGCCCCCCTGTAGGTAATGCCACACAGCCCCCCTGTAGGCAATGCCACACATCCCCCTTGTAGGCAGTGCCACACAGCCCCCTGTAAGTAATGCCACACAGCCCCCTGTAAGTAATGCTACACAGCCCCCCTGTAGGTAATGCCACACAGCCCCCCTGTAGGTAATGCCACATAGCCCCCCCTGTAGGTAATTCCACATAGCCCCCCCTGTAGGTAATGCCACATAGCCCCCCCTGTAGGTAATGCCACATAGCCCCCCCTGTAGGTAATGCCACACAGCCCCCCTGTAGGTAGTGCCACACAGCCCCCCTGTAGGCAATGCCACACAGCCCCCCTTGTAGGTAGTGCCACCCCCCCCTACTTTCCTGGACAGTGACATCAGGGACTTCTGAAGCGGAATCCCCGCCGATGTGGCCGGGGATTCCGCTCCAGGAGAAGTCACAGACTTCACTGTGTCCATATATGAGCAGTGAAGTGAGGTACTTCTCCTGGAGCGGAATCCCCGGCCACATCGGCCGGGATTCCGCTTCAGAAGTCCCTGACGTCACTGTCCATATATGGACACAGTGAAGTCTGTGACTTCTCCTGGAGCGGAATCCCCGGCCACATCGGCGGGGATTCCGCTTCAGAAGTCCCTGACGTCACTGTCCATATATGGACACAGTGAAGTCAGTGACTTTTCCTGGAGCGGAATCCCCGGCCAATTCGCCGGTGATTCCGCTTCAGAAGTCACTGTGTCCATATATGGACACAGTGAAGTCCGTAACTTCTCCTGGAGCGGAATCCCCGGCCACATCGGCGGGGATTCCGCTTCATTAGTCCCTGACGTCACTGTCCATATATGGACACAGTGAAGTCAGTGACTTTTCCTGGAGCGGAATCCCCGGCCAATTCGCCCGTGATTCCGCTTCAGAAGTCACTGTGTCCATATATGGACACAGTGAAGTCTGTGACTTCTCCTGGAGCGGAATCCCCAATCCCGGGCTTGGGGATTCCGCTCCTACAGTGAGCAAATAAACACCCTCCTCCTCCTCCTCCTCCTCACATGCGGAGAGAGTGAGCGACGGCAGACACGGCCGTCACAGTACACACCGTCTCCACATATTTAAACTTAACATATCATTTAACAGAGCATGCGTGGTAGTGTCAACCACGCATGCTCTAAGCAGATGGGGGAAAACACGTGGTACAGTTACGTCATTTATGACGTAACCGTACAATGTGAAAACCGGAAACCGTAAACCGGAAGTTTGGCGCGAATGGACGGGTATGCACAGGAAGTGCAAATTTTACATGGACAAGCGGTCACGTGACGGAAGAGGGGATACGACGATACATCCAGCTAATCAAACGTAAGTACATTACAAAGTTAAATGTTTTTTATTGTTTAGTTTAGTTTAGTTTAATTAAAAGTAATTTTTTACTTCCGGAAAACCCCTTTTATAACCAGGTAAAACCAATGGCCCAGATTTCCAAATCCTGGTGTATCATCAGTCTTAGGCTGGGTTCACACAACCTGTTTTCAGGCGTAAACCAGGCGTGTTATGCCTCGATTTACGCCTGAAAATAGGGCTACAATACGTCGGCAAACATCTGCCCATTAATTTGAATGGGTTTGCCGACGTACTGTGCAGACGACCTGTAATTTACGCGTCGTCGTTTGACAGCTGTTTTCAACGACGACGCGTAAAATGACTACCTTATCAAAGAAGTGCAGGACACTTCTTTGCAACGTAATTTGAGCCGTTCTTCATTGAAGTCAATGAAGAGCAGCTCAAGATTTACGAGCGTCAAAGACGCCTCGCATAATGCGAGGAGGAGCTTTTACGTCAGAAACGTAAAAGCCACTCATCGTGTGCACATACCCTTAGGGTATGTTCACATACCCTAATTACGGACGTAATTCAGGCGTTTTACGCCTCGAATTACGCCTGAAAAAATGCCCCTAATATGCCTACAAACATCTGCCCATTGCTTTCAATGGGAATTTACGATGTTCTGTTCCCACGAGCCTTTATTTTACGCGTCGCTGTCAAAAAACGGAGCGTAACAAGAAGTAGCATGTCACTTCTTGAGGCGTTTTTTGGAGCTGATTTTCCATTGAACACTATGAAAAACGCCTCAAAAAACGTCTGAAAAGAAGCCTCAAAAGAAGCTCCAAATTTCATTTTCAGCTTCAAAAACGCCTAAGGGTATGTTCACACGCACTAATTACAGACGTAATTCGGGCGTTTTTGCCCCGAATTACGTCCGAAAAATGCGCCTCGATAGCGTTGACAAATATCTGCCCATTAAAAGCAATGGGCTGACGTTTGTCTGTTCACACGAGGCGTATATTTACGCGCCGCTGTCAAATTACGGCACGTAAATAGACGCCCGCGTCAAAGAAGTGACCTGTCTCTTGTTTGGGCGTAATTGGAGCCGTTATTCATTGACTCCAATGAAAAGCAGCGCCAATTACGTCCGTAATGGACGCGGCGTTCAAGCGCCTGCACATGCTGTTACGGCTGAAATTAGGGTATGTTCACACGCTGAGAGGCATTTACGTGTGAAAAGACAGACTGTTTACAGCTGCCTCGTTTCACACGTAAATGCTCCTCCTCGTAATTTACGAGGCGTCTGTGACGCTCGTAAATCTTGAGCTGTGCTTCATTGAGTTCAATGAAGAACAGCTCAAATTACGTGGCAAAGAAGTGCCCTGCACTTCTTTGCCGAGGCAGTCAATTTACGCGTCGTCGTTTGACAGCTGTCAAACGACGACGCGTAAATTACAGGTCGTCTGCACAATACGTCGGCAAACCCATTCAAATGAATGGGCAGATGTTTGCCGACGTATTGTAGCACTATTTTCAGGCGTAAAACGAGGCATAATACGCCTCGTTTACGCCTGAAAATAGGTCGTGTGAACCCAGTCTTACGGGGATGTTTCCTCCTGAAAACATCCCCGTAATTTCAGCCGTTACGGACGCTGTCGTGTGAACATACCCTAAGGCTGGGTTCACACGACCTATTTTCAGACGTAAACGAGGCGTATTATGCCTCGATTTACGCCTGAAAATACGGCTCCAATACGTCGGCAAACATCTGCCCATTCATTTGAATGGGTTTTCCGACGTACTGTGCAGACAACCTGTCATTTACGCGTCGTCGTTTGACAGCTGTCAAACGACGACGCGTAAAAATACAGCCTCGTCAAAAGAAGTGCAGGACACTTCTTTCAGACGTAATTTGAGCCGTTCTTCATTGAACTCAATGAAGCACAGCTCAAAATTTACGGCTGTCAGAGAAGCCTCGCAAAATGCGAGGAGGAGCAATTACGGCTGAAACGAGGCAGCTGTTTTCTCCTGAAAACAGTCTGTCATTTCAGCCGTAAAAGCCAGCTATCGTGTGCACATACACTAATTACGGACGTAATTCGGGCGTTTTTTCCCCGAATTATGTCCGAAAAATGCAGCTTGAAAGCGTTGACAAACATCTGCCCATTGAAAGCAATGGGCTGACGTTTGTCTGTTCACACGAGGCGTATATTTACATTTCCGTAATGGACGCGGCGTTCAAGCGCCTGCACATGCCGTTACGGCTGAAATTACGGGGATGTTTTCTCCTGAAAACATCCCCATAATTTCAGCCGTTACGGACGCTGTCGTGTGAACATACCCTTAAGGGTATGTGCACACGTAGTGACCAAAAACTTCTGAAAATATGGAGCTGTTTTCAAGGGAAAACAGCCCCTGATTTTCAGAAGTTTTTTGAGCAACTCGCGTTTTTCGCGGCGTTTTTCATTGCGTTTTCGCTGGGTTTTTTACGTCCGTTTTTGGAGCTGTTTTCATTGGAGTCTATGAGAAAACGGCTCCAAAAACGTCCAAAGAAGTGTCCTGCACTTCTTTGACGAGGCAGTCATTTTACGCGTCGTCGTTTGACAGCTGTCAAACGACGACGTGTAAATTACAGGTCGTCGGCACAGTACGTCGGCAATCCCATTCAAATGAATGGGCAGATGTTTGCCGACGTATTGGAGCCGTATTTTCAGGCGTAAATCGAGGCATAATACGCCTCGTTTACGCCTGAAAATAGGTTGTGTGAACCCAGCCTAAGCGTGTGAACATACCCTTAGTAAAGAAGGTAGTTGGCGTGATATTCACCATATTTAAGAAAACCACGGCTCTTTTCTTTATTAGCATTTTGCACATTTTAACCCTTTCAGGATTTGGCTTGTTTTGGCCTTAACCCCTTATGGACGCAGCCTAGTTTTGGCCTTAGGGCTCAGAGCCCATTTTTCAAATCTGACATATTTCACTTTATGTGGTAATAACGTCAGAATGCTTAAACCTACCCAAGCAATTCTGAGATTATTTTCTCGTGACACATTGGGCTTCATGTTCGTGGTAAAATTTGGTCGATATATTCAGTGTTTATTGGTGAAAAATTGCAAAATGTAGAGAAACTTTTGAAAAAATTGCATTTTTCAGAATTTAAATGCATCTGCTTGTAAAACAGACGGTTATACCACCCAAAATAGTTACTAGTTCACATTTCCCATATGTCTACTTTAGATTGGCATCGTTTTTTGAACATTTTTTTATTTTTCTTGGACGTTACAAGGCTTAGAACATAAACAGCAATTTCTCATATTTTTAAGAAAATTTCAAAAGCCTTTTTTTTAAGGTACCTCTTGAGTTCTGAAGTGGCTTTGTGGGGCCTATGTATTAGAAACCCTGATAAAACACCCCATTTTAAAAACTAGACCCCTCAAAGTATTCAAAACAGCATTTAGAACGTTTTTTAACCCTTCAGACATTTCACAGGAATTAAAGCAAAGTGGAGGTGGAATTTGCAAATTTCATTTTTCTTGCAGAATTTCAATTGTATTCATTTTTTTTCTGTAACACAGAAGGTTTTACCAGAGAAACACTACTAAATATGTATTGTCCAGATTCTGCAGTTTTTAGAAATGTCCCACATGTGGCCCTACTGCGCTCGTGGACTAAAACACAAGCCCTAGAAGCAAAGAAGCACCTAGTGCATTTTGAGTCCTCTTTTTTTATTAGAATATATTTTAGGCAGCATGCCAGGTTTGAAGAGGTGTTGAGGTGCCAAAACAGTAGGAATCCCCCAATATTGACCCAATTTTGGAAACTACTACCCCTCAAGGAATTCATTTAGGGTTGTTGTTACCATTTTGACCGCACAGTTTTTTCACAGCACGTATTTGAATTGGGCTGTGAAATGAAAGAAATGTCATTTTTTCCAATAAAATGTCATTTGTGATCGAAATTTCTTATTTTCACAGGGAACAAAATACCCCATTTTGTTGCCCAATTTGTCCTTAGTGTGGCAATACCCCATTTGTGGTGATAAACTGCCGTTTGGGCCCATGGGAGGGCTCAGAAGCAAAGGAGCGCTATATGTTTGTTAGAGTCCAGATTTTGTTGGATTGGTTTTCGGGTGCCATGTCGCATTTGCAGAGCCTTAGAGGTATCAAAGCAATGGAAACCCACCAAAAGTGACCCCATTTTGGAAACTACACCCCTCAAGGAATTAATTTATGGTTGTTGTTAGCATTTTGACCACGCAGTTTTTTCACAGCACCTATTTCAATTGGGCTGTGACATTAAAAAAATGAAATTTTTTCCAATAAGATGTAATTTTTTACCAAAATTTCTTATTTTCACAGGGAACAAAATACTCAATTTTGTTGCCCAATTTCTCCTGAGTGCATCAATACCCCATTTGTGGCAATAAACTGCCGTTTGGGCCCATGGGAGGCCTCAGAAGGGAAAGAGCGCTGTGTGTTCTTTGGAGTACAGATTTTGCTAGTTTGGTTTTCGGGTGCCATGTCGCATTTGCAGAGCCCCAGAGGTATCAAAGCAATGGAAACCCACCAGAAGTGACCCCATTTTGGAAACTACACCCCTCAAGGAATTCATTTATGGGTGTTGTGACCATTTTGACCCCATAGTTTTTTCACAGAACTTATTTGAATTGGGCTGGGAATGAAAACAAAATTATTTTTTTCAAATAATATGTAGTTTTGGCTGAAAATGTCTTATTTTCACAAGAAACAAAATACCCCATTCTGTTGCGCAATTTGTTCTGAGTGCCGCAATACCCCATTTGTGGTGATAAACTGCCGTTTGGGCCCATGGGAGGGCTCAGAAGGAAAGGACCACCATTTGGCCTACTGGGGATTTTCTAGTGCGAAGTCATGTATACAGAAGCCCCTGAGGTACCAGTACAGTTGAAACCCGCAAGAAGTGACCCCGTTTTAAAAACTACACCCTTAAGGCATTCATCTAGAGGTGTAGTGAGAATTTTGACCAGAGACCTACACCCCATAAACTGTAATGTGGGTTCTCCCGGGTATGGCAATACCCTACATGTGGCTGTTATCAGCTGCCTGGACACACAGCAGGGCTCAGAGGCGAAAGACGAGGGGGGATAAGCTGTGTGGAGTGCATCAGGGTAAGTAAAATTGGGGTAAATTATAAACCAAGGGATGTATGATAAATTTTAAAACACTCTTTCATACAGAGCTCTGGTTATTCGGGACACGTGTCACATTGATATATTGTGTCATCCATTATCGCCCTCTTATAGCAGACTTTGCACCTCTTTTGACTTTTTCCCTTCTTGCGAGTTTGGGGAACTTCTCCTGGAAAGTGTTGCCCTGGTACGATGCGTGTGGCCTCGCTTCCAGAAGTACTGGGTGCCCCCCCTTCTTGGTCCCTAAAGATTAGGTTCTTGATAATCACCTCTTGAAATTCCAGGAAAGTTCCCGTCTGGCCTGCACATCGACGTAGCACGTACGCATTGTACAAAGCCATCTGTATGATGCTTCTTATACCACACCGCATAGCGCTGTAGGGCTTCAGGGCTTGATCTTACAATTCCATCCCTCCCATGTACCTATTGTAGTCCAGGATGCAGTCTGGTTTGGGGGTGGCCTTTCCTTCATTTTTCCTAAACCTGTAGGTATACCCTGATGCACTCTCACAGCTTATACATCTTCACGCCATACCTTGCCCTCTTACCCGGCAGGTACTCGCGGAATTGAACCCTCCCTTTAAAATGTACCAGGGACTCATCAATAGAAATACACTTCTCGGGGGTGTATGCTTGGGAAAACCGGGCACTGGAACGGTCTAATAGGGGTCTCCGTTTATACAAACGGTCAAAACTGGGGTCATCTCGGGGTGGTCACGGCTCATTATCAGTATAATGTAAGAAGCGAAATATTGCCTCATTTATTTATTTTTTTAGGTTCCAGTTCAGTTCTGAAGTTGCTTTGAGGGGCCCATATAATAGAAACCCCTATGAAATACCCCATTTTAGAAACTAGACCCCTCAAAGTATTCACAACAGCATTTAGAAAGTTTATGAACCCTTTAGGTGTTTCACAAATATGTAAAGCAAAGTAGAGGTGAAATTTAAATTATTTTTTTTGTCAGAAAATCCTCTTTATACCATTTTTTTTATAACACAAAAGGATTTATCAGTGAAACGCAAATTAATACATATTGCCCAGATTCTGCAGTTTTTAGAAATATCCCACATGTGGCCCTAGTGCGGTAATGGACTGAAGCACCGGCCTCCGAAGCAAAGGCGCACCTAGTGGATTTTGAGGCCTCTTTTTTATTAGGCACCATGTCCGGTTTGAAGAGGTCTTGTGGTGCCAAAACATTGGGAACCCCCCAAAAGTGACCCCAATTTGGAAACTAGACCCCTTGAGGAATCCATTGTAGTTTTCTTGGGGTGCATGCGGCTTTTTGATCAGTTTTTATTCTATTTTTAGGTGGCGTGGTGACTAAAAAACAGCAATTCTACTATTGTTTTGTTTTTTTTTGTTTTTTACAGCGTTCACCGTGCGCTATAAATGACATATTCACTTTATTCTGCGGGGCGATACGATTACGGTGATACCAGATGTTTATAGTTTTTTTTTATGTCTTATGGCGTTTGCACAATAAAATAAGTTTTGTAAACAATCATTCACTTTTTGTGTTACCTTATTCTAAGAGCCATAACGTTTTTATTTTTCAATCAATAAAGCCGTGCGAGGACTTATTTTTTGCGTAACGAACTGTAGTTTCGATCAGTACCATTTTTAGGTACATGCGACTTTTTGATCTCTTTTTATTCCATTTTTTGGGAGGTGAAGTGACCAAAGAATTGTGATTGTGGTACGGTTTATTATTATTTTATTTTACGGCGTTCATCGTGCGGGATAAATAATGAAATTATTTTGTAGTTCAGGCCGTTACGGACGCGGCGATACCAATTATGTATAGTTTATTTGTTTATATATTTTTATTAATAATAAAGGACTGATAAGGGAAAAGGGGGGATTTTTACTTTTATTACTTTTAAATCTTTTATTTTCTTATTTTTACACATCTTTTTTTAACTTTTTTTTAACTTTATTACTTTGTCCCACTAGGGGACATGAGGGCAGGAGGCCCTGATCACTATTCTAATACACTGCACTACATGCGTAGTGCAGTGTATTAGAACTGTCAGCTACTCACTGACAGCAAGCATAGTGGGTCCTGACGTTGTCAGGACCCACTAGGCTTCCGTCTATGGCATAGCCGGACGCCATTGTTTGGTGTCCGGTTGCCATAGTCACCATCGCCGGCCGCTATCGCGTAGCAGGCCGGCGATGGCAGCTTAACCCCTAAAAAGCCGCGATCTCTATAGAACACGGCTTTTAAGGGGTTAATCAGCGGGGACACAGCGATCGGTCCCCGCTGTAGGAGCTGTGACAGCTGCTGAACAAGACAGCAGCGTCACAGCTCCTGTATGTGTCGGGAGGAAGGCCGAAATGGCCGTTACTCCCGAGACGTACTATTACGTCATGTAGCGCGAACGATACAGCTGCCATGACGTAATAGTACGTCAAGGAGCGGGAAGGGGTTAAGGACACAGCCAATGTTTTCAAATCTGACATGCGTCACTTTATGTGGTAATAACTCTGGAATGCTTTTATGTATCCAAGCGATTCTGAAATTGTTTTCTCATGACACAATGTACTTTAGTGGTAATTGGTAAAATTTGGTAGATATATTCAGTGTTTATTTGTGAAAAACCCTAAATTCTGAGGAAATTTGCAAAAATTAGCATTTTTCAAAATTTTAATGTATTTGCTTGTAAGACCACACAAAATAGTTACTAGTTAACATTTGTCTACTTTATGTTTGCATTGTTTTTTAAAAGTCTTTTCATTTTCTAGGACGTTACAAGGCTTAGAACTTTAGCAGCAATTTCTCACATTTTCAAGAACATTTCAAAATGCTATTTTTTCAGAGACCAGTTCAGTTCTGAAGTGGCTTTGAGGGCCTTATATATTAGAAAGTCCCCATAAATCACCCCATTTTAAAAACTAGACCCCTCAAAGCATTAAAAACAGCATTCATAAAGTTTCTTAACCCTTTATGCGTTTCACAGTAATTAAAGGAAAGTAGAAGGGAAATTTACAATTTATCATTTTTTTTAGACAAAATTCATTGGTAATCATTTTTTTTCTTTAACACAGAAAGTTTTACCACAGAAATGCAACTCAATATTTATTGCCCAGATTCTGCCGTTTTTAGAAATATCCCACATGTGGCCCTAGTGTGCTAATGAACTGAAGCACCAGCCTCAGAAGCAAAGGAGCACCTAGTGGATTTTGGGGCTGCCTTTTTTTAGAATATATTTTAGGCACCATGTCAGGTTTGAAGAGGTCTTATGGTGCCAAAACAGTGAAAACCCCCCAAAAGTGACCCCATTTTTGAAACTACACGCCTCAAGAAATTTATCTAGGAGTATAGTTAGCATTTTGACCCCACAATTTCTTTGCTAAATTTATTGGAATTAGTCTGAAAAAAAACATAATTTTTTTTAATTTTTACAAGGCATAAATGAGAAAAAGCACACCAACATTCGTAAAGCATCTTCTCCCGATTATGGCAATACCCCATGTGTCGTAATAAACTGCTGTTTGGACCCACGGCACGGCTCACAAGGGAAGGAGCACCATTTTGATTTTGGAGAGCAGATATTGCTGTTATAGTTTTCAGTGCCATGTCGTGTTTGCAATGCCCTGGTGGGGCCAAAACAGTGGAAACCCCCCAAAAGTGACACATTTTAGAGACTACACCCCTCAAGGAATATTTCTAAGGGTATAGTTAGCATTTTGACCCCACATGTTTTTTGCAGAATTTATGGGAATTATGCAGTGAAATTGAAAATCTAAAATTTTTTTCTAATAAAATGTCGTTTTAGCTCATATTTTTTTCATTTTTACAATATATAAAGGAGAAAAAGCATGCAAAATATGTAAAGCAAACGCTTCTGAGCACAGAAATACCCCATATGGGGTAATAAACTGCTGTTTGGACACACGGCAGGGCTTAGAATGGACGGAGCGCCATTTGACTTTTGGAGCTCAAGTTTTGCTGGAATGGTTTGCGGCGCCAAGTCACATTTGCAAAGCCACTGAGGGGCCAAAATAGTGCAAACCCCACAAAAGTGACACCATTTGGGAAACTACACCCCTCATGGAATTTATCTAGTGGTATAGTGAGCATTTTGACCCCACTGTTTTTTTTTTTTTGCTGAATTTATTGGAATTAGGCAGTGAAAATGAAAATTTTACAGTCTTTCCACTAAAATGTTGATTTTTTTTTCATTTTCACAAGGAATAAAGGCGAAAAAGCACCCCAACAATTGTAAAGCGAGTACGGCAATACCTCATACAGGTATGTGGTCATAAACTACTGTTTGGACACAAGGCACAGCTCATAATGGCAGGAGTGCTACTTGGCATGTAGATTTTGGTTGATTGTTTTTTGGGCGCCATGTCACATTTGCAGAGCCCCTGAGCAGTGGCGGATTAAGTAGATTATAGGCCCTGGTCTGTTACCCAAAATTGGGCCCCCCTTCTCCACCGCCGCCCTGTAACTATTGTTAACACTTCTTTTTTGTCCAGGCATTAACAAATGGGTGTTACGACTCCCCTTGACAAAAGGCTGTCCCTACATACTGACAGTCTCCAACCATCGCTGACAGTATCGCACTGTGTAGGGACACATCCTCCTGACAAGGGGAATAGTAACACTCATTTGTCTATCAGTCCTGGACTGCCCAAAGACTTTTTGCCAAATACAAGGATTTTCTATAATAAACGTGTCAGGAGAGATGACAGATTCTCTATAAATCTAGTGACTCACAGGTGACGACTTAGTTTTTTTCCTCTTTTCTACTCTATCCGGTCCAGACTTCATGACGACTTCTCCCGGCCATGACCCATTTCTGCACAATTTGGCACTCAGATATCTTCGGCTCTTCACTTTCCAACATTTCCACACCTATAAACAAAGATAAAATTATCATGGTGCCACACACTGTGCCCCTAAATATTATAGCACCAAACACTGTGCCCCTGAATAAAATTGTACCAAACACTGTGCCCCTAAATATTATAGCACCATAGACTGCGCCCCTGAATATAATTGTGTCAAACACTGTAAAGTAAATCACCACATACACACAGCCCCTGTAGATAGCGCCACACACAGCCCCTGTAGATCGCATCACACAGACATCCCCCTGTAGATCACGCCACATCCCCCCCTTATAGATAGCGCCACCCCCCTGTGGATAGCGCCATACCCCCCCCCCCTGTAGAGAGCGCCACAAACATCCCCCTGTGGATAGCACCCCCCCCCCCCTGTGGATAGCGCCACACACATCCCCCTGTGGGTAGCACCACACACATTCCCCTGTAGATAGCATTACACACAGCCCTACCCATAGATGGCACCACACACAACCCCTTGTAGATAGCACCACACATACCCCCTGCAGATAGCGCCACACCCCCTGCAGATAGCACCACACGCAGCCACTGTAGATAGTATCACACACAGCCCCATGTAGTTAGCGCCACACAGACCGCCTGTAGATAGCATCACACACAGCCCCGTGTAGATAGCGCCACCCACAACCCCCTGCAGATATCGCCGCACGCAGCCCCTGTAGATAGCATCACACACAGCCCCTGTAGATAGTGCTACACACAGACCCCTGCAAATAGTGCTACACAGCCCTCACCCTCTTTAAATAGTGCCACCCTGCCCCCTCTAGATAGCGCTACACACAGACCGCTGGAAACAGCGACACACAGCCCTCCCCATCTTGTATATAGTATATCCAAAGTGCTCCTTTTCTGTATAGTGCTATACAGCAATCCCCCCTTGTATATAGTACCACACAGCGCCACCCCCCCTTGTATATAGTGCTACACGGCGCCTTCCACCTGCAGCTCTTGTAATTGCTCAGTATAATGTCCCCTGCCCCCACAGTATAATGTCCCCCATAGCTGCCCCCACAGTATATTGGCACCCAAAGCTGCCCCATACAGTATAATGCCCCCATACAATATAATGCCCAACATAGCTGCCCCATACAGTATAATGCCCCCATACAACATAATGCCCAACATAGCTGCCCCATACAGTATAATGCCCCCATTCAATATAATGCCCAACATAGCTGCCCCCTACACTATTATGCCCCATACAGTATAATGATCTCCATAGCTGCCCCATACAGTATAATGCCCCATATTGTATAATGCCCCCATACAGTATAATGCCCCCTATAGCTGCGCCATACAGTATAATGCCTCCTATATTTGTCCTATACAATATAATGCCCCCTATAGCTGCCGCCTACAATATAATGCCCACATAGCTGCCACACAGTATAATGCCCTCCATAGCTGCCCCATACAGTATAATGTTCCCCTTAGCTGTCCTATACAGTATAATGCCCCCATATGTATGTACCTAAAAGAAAAATAATAACATAATTACTTACCTATTCCTGTTCCCACGACGGGTGGAGGATGCTTCTCCTCTGCACTGTCCTGTGAGTGACTCGGTGCAGACAGACACGATGACGTCACTACATCGCGCCTGCCTGCGCCGAGCTGCTCACGGCAGAGCATTCGACCCAACTGAATCTGCATCCTGCGGACGCAGGTTCAGTTGGAAGCAAGACCAGCTCGGTCAGCTCTGTGTGGCAATAGGGGCCCTGCGGGCCCACAGGCTTAGAGATCCGGTCGCAACCACGACCGTTGTGACCCCTATAGCTACACCACTCTCCACAGTGGCAGTTAGCAATGCTACAGCGCTGCATAGTTTTTTAAGATTATGTGCGGTTCGGGCGGCCGCCTAATCCGCCCTTATGATGATCCGCCATTGCACCTGAGGTACCAGTACAATAGAAACCCCTAAGAAGTGACTCCATTTTGGAAACTATACCCCTCAGGGTAATCATCTAGGGGTGTAGTGAGCATTTTGATCCCACAGGTGTTCCATAGTTTCTATTAGAATGAGGCAGTGAAAATGAAAAATTAATTTTTTTCCAAAAAATATGTCGTTTTGCGCCCAATTTTTTTTTTCACAAGGGGTAATAGGAGAAAAACAACACACAATTTGTTACCCAATTTCTCCAGAGTATGGCAACACCCCATGTGTGGCCCTAAACATGCTGTTCGGGCACATAGCAGAGCTCAATCTGGCTTTTAGAGTGCAGATTTTTCTGGACTGGTGTACGGGAGTCATGTCGCATTTGCAGAGATCCCTTAGGTACCAGAATAGAGTGGAAAACCCCAAGAAGTGACCCCATTTTGTTAACTACACCCCTCAAGGCATTTATCATTTGCTTGGACATATGACAGGGCTTAGGAGTGAAAGAGCAAATGCACATGTGAGGTCTATTTTGGTGATTTTCGCAGCATTGACCCACAATGGCAGGGCTCTGGTGTCAAATTGTAAAATAAAAACCCAAGTAGTGACCCCCATTTTGGAAACTGCACCCCTCAAGGCATTTTGACCATACAGGTTTTTTTTTTATTTTAGAAATGAACGCTTAGTGGATGGTGCAAAGTGCAAAATTGCAAATTTCCACAGATATATTCCATTTTAGTGCACAATATGTTGTGCCCAGTTCGTGCCACTGAAGACAAATACCTCAAACTGTTAAGTTTGCTCTCCCGGGTATGGCGATGCCATATATGTGGACGTAAACTGCTGTTTGGGCACGCTGCAGGGCTCAGAAGGGAGGGAGCGCCATTTGGCTTTTGGAGCATAGATTTTGCTTAGTGGTAGTTTTGTTTGGGTTTTTTGCTGGTATTTCAGTTTATGTTGTGGGGGCACATGTAAGCTTGGCAGAGTACATCAGGGCATAATAAGAGGGTATACAAATGCGGTAGATAAATAATATTTCATAGATATGTGGCCGGTGTCGCACTGATAAATGGTGCCCAACCGTATCCGCTTTTGGAACACTCTGCACATTTTGCATTGCCATATTCTGAGAGGCAGAACTTTTTAAATTTCTCTCCACCGGAGCAGTGTGAGAGCTTATTTGTTGCGGGACAATCTGTAGATTTCACTGGTACAATTTTGGGGCACATGCGATATTTTGATAACTTTTTATTTAATTTTTTGGCAAGCAAGGTGACCAAAAACCAGCAATTCTGATAATGTTTTTTATTCTTTTTTTTACGGCGTTCGCCATGGGTTATGAATGACAATTTTACTTTATTCTGCAGGTGGATATGATTACGGCGATACCATATGTATATAGTTTTTTTTTAAATGTTGCAGCGTCTGCGCAATAAAATCACTTTTGTTTCAAATAATTTATTTTTTCTGTCGCCATATTCTGAGCGCCATAACTTTTTTATTTTTCCGTCAAAAAAGCTGTGGGAGGTCTTTTTTTTTTTTGCAGGATGGGCTGTAGTTTTTAATGGTATAATTTTGGGGTACATGCAACGTTTAAATGCACTTTTTTATTCTGTTTTGGGAGGGGTAGTGACTAAAAAACAGCGATTCTGGAATTGTTTTTTTATTTTATTTTTTTACGGTGTTCACCATGCAGATAAAATAGCGTGATATTTTTATAGTTTGGGTTGTTACGGATGCGGTGATAGCACATATGTGTACTTTTTTAATGTGTTCCGTTTTTTCCTATAATAAAATACTTATTATGGGAAAAAAAGGCTGTTATAGTTTTTTTAACATGAAAATTTTTTTTTTACTTTTTTACAACGTTTTTATTAACTTGTTTTAACTTTTTTTTTTCCCACTAGGGAACTTGAAGGCATGAAGCCCTGATCGCTATTCTAATACACTGCACTACCTACATAATGCAGTGTATTAGAGCTGTCAGCTATTTACTGACAGCAAGCCTATTAGGCTTCACCTCCTGGCGGGGCCTAGTAGGCTTCCATACTAGGGAACCATTGTTGCCATTAGCAACCATAGGGTGCTATCTAACCACCTAGATGCAGCGATCGCTGCATCTAAGGGGTTAATCGGCCAGATCAGAGCTAAGCTCCGGT